>NW_017190868.1:0-21812 GCF_001704415.2 Capra hircus
AACTGACTGGAAGTCAGTTGTCGTAACTACTACTAACAGAAGACCCTCACCGATGAGTGAAGATATATAGGAAAATCCATAATAGATCTAAAAACCGTCAAAGATAAAATGGTCATGAAAAAATACAGTGACAGTTTAGTTGGTATAAGAAACAGGATGATTATGAAAGCAAAGCCAACAATCATGGATAGGCCATGGAAGCCCGTGGCTGTCACGAGTGTTGACTTGTATCCTTCATCTGAGGTTGTTAAAAGTGCGTGGTAAAATCCAGAGGTTTGCAGCAGTGGTAACCTCCTGAGCAGACTGAAATCCAAAGGGTTTCCAGAATATCCTGACGATTTCCATCTACTAGGCTGTGGTGAGCTCAAGCAATACATACTCCAGAGGACAGAAGACAGACGTCTACTGCACTTAGGAGAAAGGGAATGTTGCTGCTCAGCCTAGTACAAGTGTAGAAGCAACACCTCGGTGATTCGATCTTTAAAGACTCCATACATATGAGAAAGACTGGTATGAATAATCCTTCAGAAGCGCCTTCTCAGACCTCCTCCCATCATAAGCACAAGCATAATGAAAACACTGAGTTTTCATGGGCTCACGCAAAATTAGACTCACTTATGACTTTGCTTTGAGAAGAGTTGAACTACTCATTGTTTAAGAGAAATGACCCTTTCTTCTCTGAAGATTTGTGAATCATTCATAGGGTGTGGTGAATAAACTACTTAAGGATCTAATCCATAAAAATGCGATAGGCTAAGCACAGAGATGTTTTTCTCCCTTTCTCAAAGGATGGAACATTTTGTATTTGCACTGACTTTATGTCTTGACTTCATGTACAATTAGATATTGATTTTTTTAGTTGACATACAATAGGACTAAAAATATTGATATAATACTAATAACTCATGTTGGTATGTGTGGTTGTCACATAGGATTCACAGGAGATTTAGATTCACAGTTGTCAACGTAAAGGATGAATGCTATTTAGCTTCTTCGTGACTCTAGACCACGAATGAAGAGTTTTCCTCAACATATTTCACTGAGGGAAATACAAGGATGATAGGCTCACGGATATCGAAGCATTGTTCACAATACAGATCTGATTTTCGAAATCAGGGTTCTTTCAGTGTCCTTGAACAGCATTTGTTTTTCTGGATACAGAAGAAAAAACTCATGAGTATCAAACTGGTTCCCAGAAAACATGTGTATGAATTGTTATCTTCCTGAACCAGGGATCAAAACCCACATCACTTCCACCTCCTGCACTGGTAGGCAGAGTATTTCTTGATCAACTGCGCCACCTGGGAATCGACATACATTTCAAGGACCACTGCCATCAGCTTCTACTGTTCATGACCAAACTAGGAGAAACAACATTGGAAGAAGGACTCATAAGGGTACTCATAGGAAGTACTCATAAGTCAAGGAACCAGTTCTACTGGGTCCTCTCGTTATTACTGGGACAAGTCAGTTCCTCCGATGATGATGGGTATAACTGAAAAATTATTACAAATGCATGGGATGCGATGTCTACATGATAAATGTGTTCCTCTTATACTATTGCTTCAGGGATGTCTACTTCCGCATGAACGACTGCACTTCAAGGGATGCCTGCTATTCCAGCTCAAGCAACAGATAGTCAAGTGCAGATCATTGTCCTTTGTTGAAAATAATCAGCAGTTTGTCAACATAGGGAACATGCCGGAGGAACCCTTGGGATGGAACTCTAAAAACAGGTTGGGCCCTCTTTTTGCCAAGCCCTGCGATAAAATACAAATCAGAAAAAGAAAAATAGCATCGGTTTTGTCAGGACTTCCTCATCTTTTCTTTCTCGGTAGCAGGAAGCAGACATTGAGGCCAGAGGACTGCAGGATTTCATTGTGAACTAACGTTGGGTGGGGTGGAGGCTCATCACTCTAGTAAGAATGTGGCTCAGTAAAACGGAATTTCATTCACTTCATGGACATAGAGTTCTAGAATCCTTCATTAAGGAATTCAATAAGCTATATTTCCTTACACCTTCACAATCTCTTGGTTTACAAGAATGTCAATTGCTAGTCCAGCACTTATACAATGAGTGTTACAGGTAGTATGAGTGTATAAATGATGACGAGCAATGACAGGAAGTTTATTTATTCTCTGTTTGAATTCTTGATTTTTTATATAATTTTTTATAATATCCTTACAGATGTGAATATTTTAGTGACATGTATAAATACACGTTGAGTAGTGCTATGATAACTCATAGTGTTGGCACAATAAATATCATGGTTATTATGTGCTTTTCATATATTCCTTTGGAGATTCTCTTGCATTATACATCATCATAAGATATTTAATAGTTTCCTAAACTGTACAGTAGGTCCTTGTGGCTTCTTTTATATATGGTAATGTATTTGTTAATAATTCAAACAAAAACTGGTACACAAATATTCATAGTGACATTCACGATAGCTCAAAGGTAGAACTCATTCAAGTGTCCGTTGGTGGGAGACTGAATATGCAACGCAAGGTATATTCAGAAGCTTGAACGGTATTCCACCATACAAAAAAGTACATTAAATGGTGCTGCCACTCTGCAAGACATTACACAAATGACTCCAAAACGAACACGTGGAAGAAATACATAGTTCGATTCCAATTCATGCTATGTACCCAAAAGGATTGGGAAAGGGGGCTGAAAAAAAGGATACTCCTTCCGTCATACTCACAACAGCATGATTCACACTGGCAAACAAACAGAAGCAATCGAAGTGTCCATGGCAGCCAATTCCATAAACAAACTGTGGTATACACACAATGGAATCTGATTCGGCCCTTCAAAGTCAGTAATTCTGACAATGCGACAATGTGGACAAACCTTATGGTCATTTGATTAAGTGAAATAAACCAGACCAAGAAAAGACAAACGTTCTGTGATTCCGCTCATATGAGATATCCAAACAAGTCAAATCTGTCAGAAATAGCAGAAAGTGATTCCGACCGATCGAAAAGAGTTCATGTTTCATGGACCTCAGTTTCCCTTGGAAAAACTGACTTCCCATCATATCTCCAAAACCAATTAGACAAATAACTGGAAGCTATATCCAGTCAAATGAATGTAGACATAATGTTACATACAGTGTACACCAAACTCACTCAAACTTCTCAACAGACAAAAGGCAAAACTGTATCTGTGGCACCTCAGCTTAGCTTAAAACTGTATCTACGGTACCTCACTTCTGCTTATAAAATTTAACAACAACAACAACACACTAAAGGCTATCCAAAAAAGGATAGAAAACACATATAACATCAACTTTAAAAAATTAGAAATTGAAACGGTGAAAAACCTTATTCACAAAACTTAAACACAAGCCACAGGAAACTATATTTATAAAATATATATCTGATAAAGGATTGTTCTCCAAATATACCAAAAAATCTAGAACAATCTCATAAAAAATGTATACACCTAAACACCTGGCCTACAAAAATATAAAGATAGTAAATAAGCCTATCAAAAAGACTCAAAACCACATAGCATTAGGAAATGACAAACTAAAATAACAGTGAGGTAGCACTGCACACCTATTAGATCCAGTCAACTCAAGAAAAGGGGGTAGGGCACAGCTTCTCCGGTGGCTCAGTGGTAAAGAATCTGCCTGACAATGCAAGACACTCTAGTTCGGTCCCTTACCCCAGAAGATCCCACAAGCCACAGAGAAACATAGCTGGATTTTTCCACAGCTAAACAAGGCTCACCTGTGACCTGAATCCTTCATGTCCAGCACTTACTAAACAGCTTTGAAAACATGTCCAGACAAAAAAGGATCGCATGATTATATACAACAGCTCGACTTGTAATCACTACAAACTTTCAAATATCAGGATGTCTTCAGTAGATGACAGTGTAAACAAATGGGGATACATGCAAAGTGAAGGGGAGCAAATGCTACCACAAAATATACCACCTCAGCATGAGGATTAGTTGGACCCAATTAACTTTTCTTTTTTTAGAGGACACATGATCATCTCTGAAACCCAAGTTCAAGACAGCTCTTCTGTGAGTCACATTTACCAGAGAAATCTCATTTCAAAGGAATCCTCTCTATATGCCAGATAGAAGGATGAGACACAGTCTTTTGAAACTCTTTTTCCTTTTCTATCGATAGGGAAAGCTAAGCCGTAAATCTGCACAGCCACCATACCCTTCCTTTCCTTTGGTTGTATTTTTTTTAATATTTGTTTCTGTTTTCATTTGGCTGCGCCAGGTCAACCTTCATTGAGGCAAGCCAGATATTTAGCTACAGCATGCAAATTCTCCGTTGTGGCATGGGAGATCTAGTTCTTGGATCAGGGAATGAACCTGGGCCTCCTTCTTTGGGAGTGTCCAGTCTCAGCCACTGGACCACCAGGAAGCGCCTGTTTTGTTTTCAGATGAAGATGGAATCTAAGGTGATATCTTGGGCCATTTCAGTCACTGACTCAGTTTCCTGAGTTTGTCCAAAGCACGCACAAGGTGCACATTATTAAACTGGTTTGCAAAACAAGAAAAGGTTGTCTGCTACAACACTGTATGCTTACAAATATCTAAATGGTAAATGGCATAGTATTGATTTTTCATTACTATGGGGGGAGAAAGAATGCAGGATTCATACATGTTACAACACGAATAAATATTCAAACCATCTTCAGTGAAAAAAAAAATCCACATAGAAAAGGCCACCCAGAACCCTTATTCACCATGTCTGCTTTCAATCCATCAAGTTTGTCCAAATAACTGAAAATCTCAGTAACACTCTAAATAAAGAAAAAAGGATGAAGATGGAAACAAAAGATATATTCATACACTTGAACATTGCAAAGTGGAAGTGGGGCGGTGGATTACATTATAACGTAGATACCATATGATTTCCTGATTTTGGAGATTATGTGCTGGTTCTGCAGAAGGTACCCATTTTGCATAAAACACATAGAGTCTTTTAGATGATGTGGCAAATGCTAGCACTTGTTCCCATTGCTAGGCATTTTCTGTACATTTTAAATGACTGGAAAGTATACTAGGTTTCAAAACAACCATGTCAATACCACAAAAGAAATTTAGAGTAGACAGGCAGGAAGCTTTCTGATACAGGCCAAGACTTACCCAGACGAAGTTCAAGGGAAGCTGCGATGCTCACTGCCCTTGAAGGAGTCCACGTGGAATGAAGAAGTACTGTGGGAAGTCTCTTAGTAACCACCATGTCTTGGGTCCTCTGGATGACCTACTGCAGGAGAAACAGATGTTACAGATAAAACGTTCCACATCACTTTACAAAATGTTGTTAGACTACTTTCAGTAAAGCTGAATCATTTGGGATCAATTTACAATCATATAATAGACTACCATTTACAGTCCAAAAATCACTTGCATTTCTAGACACTCATAACAATCAGAAAAAAAAATTAAGAAACTCCCACTTAAATAAAACATCTAGCAACAAACTTAATCAAGAACATAAAAGACCAGTAGTCAGAAAACTAGAAAGCACTGATAAAGAAACCAAAGAAAACACAAATACACGGAAAACTATTCCACGCTCATGCACTGGAACAATGAGGAATTAAAAGGTCCATTCCAACCAAAGTCATCAACAAATACACGGACTGCAATCACAAAATAACATTCAATGGCATTTTTCACAGAAATAGAAATATTCCTCATATTAGACTGCTACTGTTAACCAGGACCTTAAACGGCCAAAAAGACTCTGAGAAAGAGGAACACAGCTGGAGGCATCTTCCTATCCCTCTTCAAACTACATCACGGAGCTGTAGTGACCACCACAGTGAGGAACTGGCAGGAACACAGACACATGGACTCCAGGAGAGAATAGAGAGCCCAGAAACGAACCCACATGTACATGGTCAGTTCCTGAAAATCAAACCAGGAACGAGCGAAGAGGAAAGGACAGTCTTCTCAAGAAACAGTGACAGGAAAACGGCCACCTCCACGGAAGAACATCAGTGTTCATCCTCTACATCATCTAACGCAAATCGAACTGAAAACCCACCGCTTTGCACACGGAGCTCTTTCCCCCTGAGTCCTCCGAGATGGACCTCCAGTCAGCCCTCAGCTGGACACAGGAAACGTCTACTCCGTCCTCATGTTTTCGCTCTTGCAGCGCCTCCCTGCTGGTGGGCACTGAGGCAACCCTGCTCCTCTCAGCCTGGATGCAGCCCTGTTATCCAGAAGCCTGAGCCCTGATGGTCCTGAGGAGACAAAGCTCCCGCCAGCTGCTCACGGGGCAGAGCCTAAAGGCAAAGCGTCCTGCGCCCGCGGGTCAGAGGGGGCTTTGGCGCCCCCCTGCGGGCCACAGGAGAAGAGCGGGCAGCCCGGCGCTCACAGACCTCAGAGGGCTCACCCAGAAGCAGCTCTGCTGCGAGCACTCAGACTGGAAGCCCAAACTGAAATGGAGCAGAATAGCTCCATGACCCTCCGCAAAACATGGCTAAGGAACAATCAGAGCCTGTATGGAATGCAGCCATAAAAAGGAACACATGTGAGTTTGTTCTAATAAAGGGGAGGGAAGTCAGTCAAAGAGAGAAAAACATGGAATCTAGAAGGATGGTACTGACGAGTCTGTTCACAGAGCAGCAATGGAGGTGCAGACATAGAGAACAGACTTACAGACGAGGGTGGGGAACAAGAGGGAGAGGGTGAGATGAATGGAGAGAGCAGCATGGATGCAGGTACACCAACCTTTGTAAATAGACAACCAATGGGAATTTGCTGTATGATTCAGGGAACTCAAACTGGGGCTCAGTAGTAACCTAGAGAGGTGGGAATGCGTGCGAGGTGGGAGGGAGATTCCAGAGCAAGAGGACATAGGTACACCTATGGTTAATTCATGTGGATGTATGACAAATCAAACCAATATTGTAAAGCAATGATCAATCAACTAAAAAGAAATAACTGTTTAAAAAAATATGAACATACACACAAACTTTGCAACAAGGTAACTCCATTTAAAAAACTATTGAAATTTTAGAAAACTACAAACGTTCTACATGACCTTCGGTCTGGTGATCAGGTCTAACATACACAGAACAAGCCAACTTACCCAATTATGAATACAAATGAGTTAACACATTGCCTTTTATCATTTCATACATTTACCCTGTGGAGGACCTTACTCGAGAGAACCAAAAAGAAACTGCTAAATGAACCACGGACCACCCACCCTGGCCAGGCAACAGAGAAAAGAAAACACTTGCAGGAGTCATCTCACAACAGGAGGTCCTGGGAAGGAACAAGGAACGAACAAGCTACCACCAACCAGAATTCTGGAGAGGTCAGGAGATGGGAGGCTCCAGTTCAGAGGTCCTACCAACCTCCCAGGATGCACTTCGCTGGAATCCATCTCGGCTGAGTGATGCGTGTGCCCCCAAGAAGGATCCCAATTCAGAATGCCTGGCAAGAGACAAACCAGAAATGAACCCGATGACCATAAAACCTGAGAGTGCGAGCCACGTGACAGAGTGGTTCTCTCCGTTTCCCTCACCCTCCTGCCCTCCACCCCGGCAGCCCTTCCCAATGAAGCCTCTCGCTTGGACAGCACTCCTCTCCTCAGACAACTCATTGCCCAGTGTCAGACAAGAACTCACTCTCAAGCCCTGGAAGGGAACCCCCTTCCTTCATCAAAAGCAATATCCAGGAGAAAAGAGCTTCAAAACGCTATCTTGCAGAGAAGGAAATCAGACAAGGCAATGGCAGCCCGCTCCAGTACCACTGCCTGGAGAATCCCACGGACAGAGGAGCCTGGTAGGCTGCAACCCCGGGGTCACTAAGAGTCGGACACGACTTCACTGAGTGACTTCACTTTCACTTTTCACTTTCATGCACTGGAGGAGGACATGGCAACCCACTCCAGTGTTCTTGCCTGGAGAATCCCAGGGACAGAGGAGCCTGGTAGGCTGCTGTCTATGGGGTCGCGCAGAGTCAGGCACGACTGAAGCGACGTGGCAGCAGCAGCAGAGAAGGAAATGGCACCACCTGCAGTACTCTGGTCTCAGAAATCCTAGGGACAGAGGAGCTTGGTGGGCTACAGTCCAAAAGCAGGGCATTTCTGACGGGAGGAAACAGTCCCAGGGAAGCTGAGCTGCTCACCAAAGGCCCCAGAGCTTTGGATAGCACACCAGAGCTGTGGCTGAGGATTCCCAGCTGCCATGCCTCTTGATCCTGGCCTCTTTCACTAGATACGTGTGTGGAAAACTAGAATCTCAAATATGCCCTGGTGGTTCCATAGTCAAGAATCCACCTGCCAGTGCTGGAGATGCATGTGCGATCCCTAGGATGGGAAGATGCCACATCCTATGGAGCCCGTGTGCCACAAGTGCCGAGCCTGTGCTCTAGATCCTGGAAGCCACGATGCCGAGTTCACATGCCGCAGCCACTGAAGCCCGTGAGCCTGTGCCCCTCAACAAGAGGACACACTGCAGTGAGAAGCCTGCAAACTACTAGTTATGGCCCATGCTCACCAAAACTAGAGAAAAGCCCACACACAAAGATGCAACACAGCCAACAATCAATAAAACTCTTTTCCTAAAAAAATGCACATCTGACAAAGAAACTGTACTCGAATTGTCCAAGAACACTAGAGCAAACAAGCCCATTCATAATTGGTAACGACTGAAATAGACACCTGGCCACTGAGGGTATATTGATAGTAAACTATCATACAAAAACATACTCAAGATACTGGTGCGATGCACGCAGAGCCCCCTTTGAAAGACAATCTGACAGTTTTTTTTTTTTCAGTAACCACGTGGGACAAGCACTGAATTCTGTGTATGACAAGCGGTGGAAGCCAGGTATCTTACCATTGGAAGGCAAAGTTCCAGATAAACAAAAGGAAACGTTACAATGTCCATGTCGTGGTGGATCAGGTTGGAGACATCATCACAAATTACCTTTAACTGAATATGTTCAAAGGTGAGCTGGAATACATGGAGATATATCTCCATGTATTGTCAGCTGAGCATATTGAGCTCCTACATGTATGTTTTAAATATCCTTCTCTAATAAAAGGGAACAGGAAACATCTCCGATGGCCTGGTGGTAAAGAAGCTGCCTACCGATGCAGGGAACACGGGTTCAATTCCTGTGTAGAAGATTCCACACGCCCAGGGGCAATGAAGCCCTTGCACAACTCTTGACGTTTGCATGCTCCAGAGCCCAAGTTCTGCACACAGAGAAAGCACTGCAATGAGAAGCCATGGCACAGCAACTAGAAGGTAGCCTCTGCTCACTACAACTAGACAAAGGAGCAATAAAGACCCAGCACAGTCAAAAATAATGTCATGTTAAAAAAAGGACAGTTCTTTGAAGAAATGACTGAGACTAGGGGTGAGACTGTAAATATATGAGCCAGGGTCATCTTCAATTATGAGAAATTAAAGAAACTAAAGACAACTATCAAGCTGTCCCAACGGATACAAATGAATGACGACACAGTGTTATCTGTATACACCAGCAAATAACAATCTGAAAGGGAATTGAAACAAACAATTCCCCTTCAATCATGTCAACATTAATAAAAGACTTTGCTATGGATGGAATGAGGATGACAAGACTGGCACACTGGAAATGATACATGATTGCGGAAAAATACCCTCAAGCCATGGACAGAGACTCCATAGCGATGACAAGACTTCAGTTGGCAATACCGTGGAATGCATCTGCCATCTGAAATGAAGATTCAATATGAATTACAAAAGGCTGAAAGGTGGCTGCTAAACCACAAAAGATGCCAGCATTCTTGGCCTCCAGAGGAGAATTCAATCCAGGGCAAGTGACGAAGCTTGATGGCTCAGAGGTTTTCTGTGAAAAAGTTTGATTCAAGTAGAAAAGAGATCGAGAGAGCTGCTGACGTAGACATTCAAAGGGGGAAGAAAGAGTACCCCCTGCTAGTCTTTAGCCAGATGTTATACAGCCACTAGCAGTCTGCTAAGGAAAGAAAGACAATGTCTCAGAGAATGGCACCAGGCCCCTCACCCACAGCATGCATTGAGATCACATTGGCAGCAGATGAGTCATCCCAGGCCAGAAAATGATGGACATGAATCTTGAAGAAAGGCAGATTTCCAAGCAAATATATAGTTTCATTCACAGAGGTTAAGAGAACCAGGTATGAGTAAGACAAACCGGTTTGTCGAGTCGTTTCTGAGCCCTTAGGGGGAACTGACCTGAAGACAGTACATTAACATACCTTAAGACAAACATTTCATAAGAACAATGCATTGCTTAGTTCAAGGTTTGAGAAAAGTTAAATTCAGGTGGAGCCAGGAGTTGTCATGGCAACGCAGAATTTTCAGAGAAACCTCCTTTTACATTTGTAACAAGATGGAGAAAAAAAAAAAAACGCAGCACTCTTTGGTCTCCTGCCTCTTAAGAGAGAGAAAAAAACGTCTGACACTTGCAGTTTATTTTCTCTGTCTGGAGACCCCTGGCCTTCCTGCCTGTTATCCTCTCCAGGCCTGTAGGAAGCAATACACTCGGCTGCTTGGGAAAAGCGCGTGGGTCTGAGCTGTCTGCAAAGGGGTGAAGCGGTAAAACCCTTGGCCCCAAAGGCGAGGCTTTTCTGCGATCGCCATTTCAGTCGGCTCCGAGACTGCAAACAAAGAGGGCAGAAGACATGGTTCCCTGCTCCGCCGAGTCCGAGTTCCCTTACCTGTGGTCCACAGCCCTGCGCTCTGCTCGCTGGATGCCAATCGACGGGGACCCAGGAGCCCACGAAACGAGCAGTCCCAGCTGCAATGGCGAGCCCTGAGAGCACAACTGGGGACCCCTGGCCCCGAGGCGCCGCCATGTTCACCCCGCCCCAGACCCGCTCCCGTGAGCCGCGCCCCTGACCAGCCGCCCAGGCTCGCCCCGCCCCCGACGCGCGCACGGTGCGCCCCGCCCCCACGCCCCCTGCCAGGCCAGGCCCGTGGGACCGCGACTGCCTCCAGGGGAAACACAAGGACAAGCAGATCCACCCCACCGAGACAACCCAAGCTTTTTCTCAGCTGATCTGTCTATGATTTAGGGATAAAAAGCAAAGATGACCTAGGACAGCCATGATATTCTATAGAGCCAGACCCTGGCGCGCAGGAGGCTTGAAGAGGGCCCGGGAGCGCTGCCTGAAACAGCAAGCCTCTGTAGCGTAGCGGTTAGGCAGGCTGGTAAGTCAGGCAGACTAGGGTCTGTAGGTCAGGAGTTCAAGTCCCGGGTTTAACTCTTTCCCTTTTAGGGGGCGGGGGACCACAAGAGGCGGGGCTTAGACCAGAAAAGTTTCTTTTTATTTTAGAGGTTTATTGTGAAGCTTAGGGTTAGGGTTCGGGCAACCCCCCAACTCGCTCGGGTTCGGGTTCAGGGTTAGGGTTAGAATTCGGGGAACCCCCCTCTTCTTAGAGTTCGGGTTTGGGTTAGGGTTCAGGTCAGGGTCAGGGTTCAGGTTATGGTTAGGGCTTAAAGTGAGCGCTAATGGGGCCCATAGTTCTTTATTAGCCTGCCCTGGTGGGCCGAGGCTTGAAGAGTGCCTGGGAGCAGCATGAAACCCAGGGGGCTTTGTTAGCATAGCGGTTAGGCTGACGGCTGAGTAAACATGCAATCTGGCTTTGTGGGTCAGAAGTTCAAGTCCGGGCTTGCCTTTTTTGCTTTGAGCGGGTGGGGGACCGCAAGGGGCGGGGCTTAGGCCAGAAAAGTTTCTTTTTCTTTTAGAGTTTAATTGTTAGGGTTAGGGTTAGGGTTAGGGTGCCGGCATCCCCTCAACTTGTTAGGGTTCAGGTTCAGAGTTCGGGTTACGGGAATCCCCTCCCTTCTTAGGGTTTGGATTTGGGTTCGGGTTAGGGTTCAGGGTTCGGGTTTGGGGTACGCGGTTCGTGTTTGGGGTTTGGAGTTCAGGGTTTGGGGTTCCGGGTTCGCGGTTCTAGTTTGGGGTTTGGGGTTCCGATTAGGGGTTCAAGGTTCAGCTTAGGGGTTTGGGGTTTGGGGATCAGGTTATGGGTTCTCCGGTTCAGATTAGGGGTTTGCAGTTCGGGTTTGGGGTTTGAGGATCGGGTTAAGGGTTTGGGGTTTGGGGCTCGCGGTTTGAGTTTGGGGCTTGGGATTGGGGTTTGGGGATCAGGTTAGGGGTTCTCGGATTGGTTTAGAGGTTCGCAGTTGGGGTTTGGGGTTTGAGGTTAGGGTTAGGGGTTTGGGGTTTGAGGTTCACGGTTGGGGTTGGGGATTTGGGATTCGGGTTAGGGGTTTGGGGTTCGCGGTTTGGGTTTGGGGTTTGGGTTAGGGGTTCGCGGTTAGGATTTGGGGTTTGGGGTTCCGGGTAGGGATTCTCGGTTCGGGTTAGGGGTTGGCAGTTTAGGTTAAGGCTTAGGGGTTTGGGGTTTGGAGTTTGGGATTTGGGTGAGGGGTTCGCGGTTTGGGGTTCCAGTTATGGGTTTGGGGTTTGGGTTGAGGGTTGGGGGTTGGGGATTAGGGGTTCGGTTTCTGGGTTGACGGTTTGGGTTAGGGATTAGGGGTTTAGGATTTGGGTTTGGGGTTTGGGGATTCAGGTTTGAGGTTCCGATTAGGGGTTGAGTATGTGAGGTTTGTGGTTCGGGGGTCGAGATTTGAGGTTTGGGGTTTGGGGTTCAGGGGATTGGGTTCATGGTTTGGGGTTGGGGGTGTGAGGTGCAGTTTCGAGTTTTGCTGTTCGGGTTAGGAGTTAGGGGTTGGCAGTTCGGGGTTCGGCTTAGAGGTTTGGGGTGTGCGGTTTTGGATTTGAGGTTTGGGGTTCCGGTTAGGGGTTTGGGGTTTGGGGTTCGGGTTAGCAGTTTGGAGTTTGGGTTTGGGGGTTGGGGTTTCGGGGTTTGGGGTTCGGTTTTGGTGTTCGCGGTTTGGGATTGGGGTTTGGGATTTGGGGTTCAGGTTAGGGGTTTGCGATTCGGGTTAGGGGTTTGGGGTTCGGGTTCGGGGTGTGGGGTGGGGGTACAGGTTAGGGGTTTGGGTTCAGGGTTTGGGGTTCGGTTTAGGGGTGTGCGGTTTGGGTTTGGGTTTGGGGTTCGGGCTAGTGGTTTGGGGTTCGGGGTTGGGTTCTGGATTGGGGTTCGGAGTTATGGATTCGGGGTTTGGGCTACGTGTTTCAGGATTTGCGGTTCGGGGCTTGAGGGTCGGGGTTTGGGTTTGGGGTTTAGGGCTCGGGTTAGGGGTTTGGATTAGGGTTAGGGGTTCACGGTACGGGTTAGGTGTTTGGGGTTCGGAGATTGGGGATTGGGTTAGGGGTTTTGAGTTCGGGTAAGGGGTTTGGAGTTCCCGGTTCAGGGTTTGGGGGTAGCGGTTGGGATAGGGGTTCAGATTCAGGATATGGGGTTTGGGGTTCGGGTTCCATGTTTGGGTATGTGGTTCTGGGTTTGGGGTATGTGGTTCATTGTTTGGGGTTTGAAAGCCCTCCTTGCAGGGAGCTAGGTGCGCCTCCAGTACGGCAGAGATCTAGCCCTGCTCAGAGCCCCGATCTGGCAGAGTTCCCGTCGCGAGGCTGCTCTGCCGGGGGCTAGCCTTGCCCAGACTTGCCTTGCTTTTTGTCTCCCTCCCCAGGAAGGAGCTGGCTGCGCGAGCCTGGGAGACTCCACTGGTGCCTTCCTTGCCTCAGCTCCAATCCTGCCTTGCCTTTGCACATAGGTGCCAGGCGTCGTTGGGGAGGGCTTAGAGGGTGGTGGGTTGCACACTGCCAAGGGCTTCAGCAGTGAGAGCTCTGTCAGAGGGAAGGGAAGGGCAACTGCAGGGCTCCTCCAGCGGTTGCTTGGCCGCCCAGAATCAGCGCCGCATCGAGAGCACCAGGCTCCCAGGGCCCCTGGCTGGCGTTTTCAGCCCCGCACACACGGAGGCTTATTCCTTGGGCGCCCAGAAAGTGTATGACAGACGTAGGTTCCCAAGCACTCTCCTCCCCAGCAGAGACATATAGGCGGTTGGGGCCTGATCCTGCGTGTCTGGGTTCCCGCCCACAGCCCCAACTCAGGGGAAGCAGCCCCTGAGGCAAGACCTGCTGGAGGAGCCCTGCGCGCCCGCCTGATAGGCGAGAGCACCACCAGCAGGGAAGCGAGCCTCCTCGGGGGAAGAGGAGGCAGCCCAGCCCCGTCAAGCGGAAAGCCCTGCTTGCAAGGAGCTAAGTGCCCCTCCAGTACGGCAGAGCTCTAGCTCTGCTCAGAGCCCCGATCTGGCAGAGTCCTGGCGCGAGGCTGCTCTGCCGGGGGCTAGCCTTGCCCAGACTTGCCTTGCTTTTAGGCTGCCTCCCCAGGAAGGAGCTGGCTGGGCAAGCCTGGGAGACGCCACTGGTGCCTTTCTTGCCTCAGCTCCAATCCTGCCTTGCCTTTGCACATAGGTGCCAGGCGTCGTTGGGGAGGGCTTAGGGGGTGGTGGGTTGCTCACTGCCAAGGGCTTCAGCAGTGAGAGCTCTGGCAGAGGGAAGCGAAGGGCAACTGCAGGGCTCCTCCAGCGGTTGCTTGGCCGCCCAGAATCAGCCCCGCACACACGGAGGCTGATTCCTTGGGCGCCCAGAAAGTGTATGACAGACGTAGGTTCCCTAGCACTCTCCTCCCTAACAGAGACATGTGCAGGTGTTTGGGGCCTGATCCTGCGTGTCTGGGTTCCCGCCCACAGCCCCAACTCAGGGGAAGCAGCCCCTGAGGCAAGACCTGCTTGAGGAGCCCTGCGCCCCCGCCTGATAGGCGAGTGCACAGCCAGCAGGGAAGCGAGCCTCCTCGGGGAAGAGGAGGCAGCCAGTCCCCTTCAAGCTGAAAGCCCTGCTTACACGAAGCTAAGTGCGCCTCCAGTACGGCAGATCTCTAGCTCTGTTCAGAGGCCCGATCTGGCAGAGTTCCTGGCGCCAAGATGCTCTGCTATAGGCGAGCCTTGCGCAGACTTGCCTTCCTTTTAGGCTCCCTCCCCAGGAAGGAGCAGGCTGTGTGAGGCTGGGAGACGCCACTGGCGCCTTCCTGGCTTCAGATCTGCCCCTGCCTTGCCTTTGCACTTAGGTCCCAAGCGTCCTTGAGGAGGGCTTAGGGGCTGGTGCTTTGCACACTGCCAAGGGCTCCAGCAGTGAAAGCTCTGTCAGAGGGAAGCGAACGGCAACAGCAGGGCTCCTTCAGCGGTTGCTTGGCCGCCCAGACTAAGCGCCGCACGGAGAGCACCAGGCTCCCAGGGCCCCTGGCTGGGGTTTTCAGCCCCGCACACACGGAGGCTGATTCCTTGGGCGCCCAGAAAGTGTATGACAGACGTAGGTTCCCTAGCACTCTCCTCCCCAGCAGAGACATGTGCAGGTGGTTGGGGCCTGATCCTGCGTGTCTGGGTTCCCGCCCACAGCCCCAACTCAGGGGAAGCAGCCCCTGAGGCAAGACCTGCTGGAGGAGCCCTGCGCGCCCGCCTGATAGGCGAGAGCACAGCCAGCAGGGAAGCGAGCCTCCTCGGGGGAAGAGAAGGCAGCCCAGCCCCGTCAAGCGGTAAGCCCTGCTTGCAGGGAGCTAAGTGCGCCTCCAGTACGGCAGCAGCTCTAGCTCTGCTCAGAGCCCCGATCTGGCAGAGTTCCTGGCGCGAGGCTGCTCTGCTGGGGGCTAGCCTTGCCCAGACTTGCCTTGATTTTAGGCTGCCTCCCTAGGAAGGAGCAGGCAGCAGGAGCCTGGGAGACGCCACTGGCGCCTTCCTTGCCTCAGCTCCAATCCTGCCTTGCCTTTGCACATAGGTGACAGGCGTCGTTGGGGAGGGCTTAGGGGTTGGTGGGTTTCACACTGCCAAGGGCTTCAGCAGTGAGAGCTCTGTCAGAGGGAAGGGAAGGGCAACTGCAGGGCTCCTCCAGCGGTTGCTTGGCCGCCCAGAATCAGCACCGCACCAAGAGCACCAGGCTCCCAGGGCCCCTGGCTGGGGTCTTCAGCCCCGCACACACGGAGGCTGATTCTTTGGGCGCCCAGAAAGTGTATGACAGACGTAGGTTCCCTAGCACTCTCCTCCCCAGCAGAGACATGTGCAGGTGGTTGGGGCCTGATCCTGCGTGTCTGGATTCCCGCCTACAGCCCCAACTCAGGGGAAGCAGCCCCTGAGGCAAGACCTGCTGGAGGAGCCCTGCGCCCCCACCTGATAGGCGAGTGCACAGCCATCGGGGAAGCGAGCCTCCTCGGGGGAAGAGGAGGCAGCCCAGCCCCATCAAGTTGAAAGCCCTGCTTGCACGAAGCCAAGTGCCCCTCCAGTACGGCAGAGCTCTAGCTCTGCTCAGAGCCCCGATCTGGCAGAGTTCCCGGCACGAGGCTGCTCGCCTGGGGGCGAGCCTTGCCCAGACTTGCCTTGCTTTTAGGCTCCCTCCCGAGGAAGGAGCAGGCTGCGCGAGCCTGAGAGACGCCACTGGCGCCTTCCTGACCTCAGCACCGCTCCTGCCTTGCCTTTGCACTTAGGTGCAAGGCGTCCTTGTGGAGGGCTTGGGGGCTGGTGGGTTGCACACTGCCAAGGGCTACAGCAGTGAGAGCTCTGTCAGAGGGAAGGGAAGGGCCACTGCAGGGCTCCTCCAGCGGTTGCTTGGAGGCCCAGACTCAGTGCCTCACGGAGAGCACCAGGCTCCCAGGGCCCCTGGCTGGATTCTGCAGCCCTGCACACCCCGAGGCTGACTCCGTGGGCGCCCAGCAGCTGCCTCACACACCTAGCTTCCCTAGCGCTCTCCTACCCAGCAAAGTCGTGTGCAGCTGGTTGCCGCCTGCCCTTGCATTCTGTGTTCCCCCCCATAGCCGCAGCTCGGGGAAGAAGCCCCTGATCGAAGACCTGCAGGAAGCCCAGAGCGCCCCCGCCTGGTAGCCCAGTGAACAGCATGCATGGAAGCGAGCCTCCTCGGAGGAAGAAGAGGCATCCCAGCCCCGTGCGGCTAAAGCCTTGCTTGGACGGAGCTGACTGCGTCTCCACTACGGCAGAGCTCTAGCTCTGCTCAGAGGCCCGATCTGGCAGAGTTGCTGGCGCCAGGCTGCTCTGCCCCGGGCGAGCGTTGACCAGACTTGTCTCGGTGCTAGGCTTCCTGCCCAGGAAGGAGCATGCTGCGGGAGGCTGGGAGTCGCCACTGTCACCATCCTGGCCTCAGCTCCACTCCTACCTTGCCTTTGCACGTAGGCCCCTGGTGTCCTTGGGGAGGGGTTAGGGGCCGGTGGCTTGCACACTGCCAAGGGCTCCAGCAGGGACAGCTCTGTCAGAGGGAAGGGAAGGGCAAGTGCAGGGCTCCTCCAGCGGTTGCTTGTCCACCCAGGCTCAGCGCCGCACGGAGTGCACCAGGCCCCCAGGGCCCCTGCCTGGGGTCTGCAGCCCCGCACACCCGGAGTCTGACCTCGTGGGCGCCCAGCAGCTGCCTCACACTGGAAGGTTCCTTAGCGCTCTCCTCCCCAGCCGAGACGTGTGCAGCTGGTTGGGGCCTGCCCCTTCATGTCTGGGCTTCCGCCCACAGCCCCAGCTCAGGGGAAGCAGCCCCTGAGGCAAGACCTGCAGGAGGCGCAGAGCGCCCCAGCCTGGAGGCCGAGTGAACAGCATGCGGGGAAGCAAGCCTCCTCGGGCAAAGGAGAGGCAGCCCAGCTGCGTACGGCTAAAGCCCTGCTTGGCTGGAGCCGAGTGCACCTCCAGTACGGCAGAGCTCCAGTTCTGCTCAGAGGCCCGATCTGGCAGAGTTCCTGGCTCGAGGTTGCTCTGTCCTGGGAGAGGCTTGCCCAGACTTGCCTCGCTGCTAGGCTTCCTGCACAGGAAGGAGCAGGCTGCGCGAGGCTGGGAGATGCACTGGCGCCTTCCTGGCCTCAGCTCCGCTCCTGCCTTGCCTTTGCACCTAGGCCCCAGGCGTCCTTGGGGAGGTCTCAGGGGCCGGTGGCTTGCACACAGCCAAGGGCTCCAGCAATGAGAGCTCTGTCAGAGGGAAGGGAAGGGCAACTGCAGCGCTTCAGGTGTGCTTGGCCGCCCAGACTGAGTCCCCTCGGAGAGCACCAGGCATGAAGGCCCCTGGCTGGCATCTGCAGCCCCCAACCTGGAGACTCACTCTGTGGGCTCCATGCAGGTGCCTGAGTGACGTAGGTTCTCTAGCGTTCTCCTCCCAAGTGGAGATGTTGCAGGTGTTTTGGGGCTGCTGCAGCGTGTCTGGGCTCCTGCCCAAAGCCCCAGCTCAGGGGAAGCAAACCCTGAGCCAAAACCTGATGGAGTTGCGGCCCCCCCATCCCCCCGCCTGGAAGCTGAGTGCAGAGAATGCGGGGAACCGAGCCTCCTCGGGGGAAAATGAGGCAGCCCAGCCACGTGCGGTTGCAAGCCCTGGTGGGTGGAGCCCTGTGTGCCTCCAGTAAGGCAGAGCTCAAGCTCTGCTCAGTGGCCTGATCTGGCAGTGTTCCTGGCGCGAGGCTGCTCTGCCTGGGGCGAGCCTTGCCCAGACTTGCCTCACTGCTAGGCTTCCTGCCCAGGAAGGAGCAGGCTGCACGAGGCTGGGAGACTCCAATGGTGCCTTCCTGGACTCAGCTCTGCTCCTTCCTTCCCTTTGAACCTAGGCCCCAGATGTCCTTGTGGAAGAGTTAGGGGCCAGTGGGTTCCAATCTGCAGAGAGCTCTAGCAGTGAGAGCTCTGTCAGAGGGATGGGAAGTGAAACTGCAGGGCTCCTCCAGCTTTGTTTGGCCGCCCAGACTCACCGCTGTACTAGGAGCACCAGGCTCCCTGGGGCTGTGGATGGGGTCTGTAGCCCCCCACACCCGGAGGCTGACTCCGTAGGCGCCTGGCCAGTGTGCCTGAAAAACGTGGGTTGGGGAGTGCTCTCCTTCCATCAGAGAAGTGCACAGGTGGTTTGGGCCTGGCCCTGCATCTCTGGGCTCCCGCCCACAGCCTCAGCTCAGGGGAAGCAGCGCCTGAGCCAAACCTGATGGAAGCGGTGCAGGAGAGATGAGGCCCTTTTATGCTGAGGCATATCCTGGCAAAACGCACATTCCCTCTGGAACTTCGAAATGGTACTTCACATTTTTGCTGCAACTCAGGAACTTTCCCAGCAATCCGATCTCCACTCGAGAGAAAGAAAGAGGGTCCAGCAAACCACAAGAGGAGCCTCATTTCCACCTCTTAATTGGAGATGAGAGATCCTTTCCCTGCTTCGTCGGGAAAGGATTCCTGGCGTTCACGTCGCATATTAAGAGGAGGCGGTCTCAATGAGAAAGTCGAGAGGAACTACAGGGTTCGTGCCCCATTGCAAAAGTCCCCCAAATGTCTCAGTCCACTCGGAGGGACCTGATTTCCCTGCACTGCTTCGAATTTCACACCGAGTATCGAATCAAAAACGGTGTCACAGGTGACAGCACTGTGGGAAAACCTCGTGGGAAAGCCTCAAGGAAAAGTCACGGATCCCTTTAGTAAGGCGATGGGAATCCTGACACTGCTGATACAGCACGGGAGTAAAGCGGACGTGCATGTCCCCACTCGAGAGGAGGACTGAGTCCACTGTGGAGATTCCAGAAGAACCCCAAGATCCATGACAGCACTGGAGAGGAATCTTCAGGTTTCAGCCCCGAGTCCACACAAGGTCTGAGGCCTCGGCATGGACTGGGGAGAAATCCGAGTGGCCCCTAGCAACTCGAATGGAGACTGGCCTTACCTAAGGCCACCAGAGCGAGTCCTTGAGGTCCCCGTCGAAACTCGAGAGGCACCTGTCGCAACACTAGAAAATCCAGGAGGTTCTCCCCTCCAGGCGAAATGAGGCCCATTTCCGCTGAGGCCTTCGAGGCTAATCACACCTAACCTCATGAACTTCGAAAGGGGCCTTCACACCCTTGCTGCAACTCAAGTAGTTCCCAGACATACCCGTCTCCACTCGAGAGGAAGCACGAGGTTCCCGCCCACATCCAGAAGAGCCCCGTTTCCGCCTCATAGCTCGAGATGAGGGATCCTTTCCATGCTTCGTCGGGAAAGAATTCCCGGCGTTTCCATCGCATCTCAAGAGGAGGTACTTTCAACAGGAAAGGCGAGAGGAACTCCAGGATTCAGCCACCATTTCAAGAGTCGCCCAGATGTGTTAGTCCATTCCAGAGGAACCTGTTTTCCCTGCACTGCCTCGACTTTCATGCCGAGGATCGACTCACAACACGGTGGCACGTGGGACACCCCTGTGGGAAAGCCTCGAGGGAAAGCCTCGAGGGAAAGCCACAGATCCATTGATCCACCCGATCGGAAGCATGACAGTGCTGCTACAGCTCGGGAGGAAAGCGCACGTACATGCCCCCATTCGAGACTAGGACTGATTCCCATGGGGAGACTCGCAGAAGTACCCCAAGATCCATGTCAGCACTGGAGAGGAATCCTCAGGATCCGGCCCCGACTCCACACAAGGACTCAGGTCCCGGCATCGGAAGAGAGCGGAATCCCGTGAGGTCCCCTAGTAAGTCGCATGGGGACTGGCCTATCATGAGGCCACCAGAGCGGGTCCCTGAGGTCCCTGTCACAAGTCGAGAGCACCTGCCACAACTCGAGAAAATCCACGAGGTTCTCCCCTCCAGGCGAGATGAGGCCCATTTGCACTGAGGCGTCTCGAGGCTAATCACACCCTAACCTCTGGAAACTTCCAAAGGGTCCGTCACACCCTTCCTGCAACTCAAGAACTTCCCCGACATACCAGTCTCCACTCGAGAGGAAGCACGAGGGTCCCTCCACATCCAGAGGAGCCCCGTTTCTGCCTCGTAGCTCGAGATGAGGGGATCCTTTTCCCTGCTTCTTCCGGAAAGAATTCCCGGCGTTCCCTTCGCATCTCAAGAGGAGGTGCTCTCCACAGGAAAGGCGAGAGGAACTTCAGTGGTAGTGCCACCATTTCGAGACTCCCCCAGACGTCTCAGTCCATTCCACAGGAACCTGTTTTCCCTTCACTGCCTCGGCTTTCACGCCGAGGATCGACTCACACCACCGTGGCACGTGGGACAGCCCTGTGGGAAAGCCTCGTGGGAAAGACTCGAGGGAAAGCCACCAGATCCCTTGGTCCATGCAAGGGGAAGCGTGACACTGCTGCTACAGCATGGGAAGAAAAGGGCACGCTGATGCCCCCACTCGAGACGAGGCCTCACTCCCTTGTGGAGACTCCAGAAGTACCCCAAAATCCATGTCAGCACTGGAGAGGAATCCTCAGGTTCCGGCCCCGACTCCACACAAGGTCTTAGGCCCCGGCATCGACGGGAGAGGAATCACGAGAGGCCCCTAGCAACACGCATGATGACTGGCCTTTCCTGCGGCCGCCAGAGCGGGTCCCTGAAGTCCCCGTCGTAACTCGAGAGCACCTGCTGAAACTCGGGAATATCCAGGAGCCTCTCCATTCCAGGCGACATGAGGCCCATTTCCGCTGAGGCATCTCGAGACTAACCACACCTAACCTCTGGAACTTCCAAAGGGTCCTTCACACCCTTGCTGCAACTCAAGAAGTTCCCCGACATACCCGTTCCTCTTCACATTCTGCCATAATGGTGGTGTCATCTGCATATCTAAGTTGATTGATATTTCTACCGGCAATCTTGATTCCAGCTCATGTATCTTCCATCCCAGCATTTTTCATGATGTACTCTGCATATAAGTTAAATAAACAGGGTGACAATATACAGCCTTGACATACTCCTTTTCCTTTTTGGAACCAGTCTGTTGTTCCATGTCCTGCTCTAACTGTTGCTTCCTGACCTTCATCCAGATTTCTCAAGAGGCAGGTTAGGTGGTCTGGTATTCCCATCTCTTTCAGAATTGTGGCTAAGACAACAGTATAAAGGACCTTTCCGATGTCAAGGCCAAGGAATTGTGTTTCCAGTCATTGAGCCACACCTGATCACTG
>NW_017190869.1:0-11068 GCF_001704415.2 Capra hircus
GAATTTCCGCAGACAAGAATACTGGAGTGGGTTGCTATTCCTTCGCCAGGAGATCTTCCCAACTCAAGGACAGAACCTGTGTCTCCTGCATTGCAGGTAATTCTTTACCACTGAGCCATCAGGGAAGCCCACTTTGCATGTACATACATTAAATTAATTGACGTTAAGTGAGTGGTTAATTATTACCATTTTCCTAAGCACACTGCTTCCTGCTGCACTCTGAATAGGAGGAAAATCATTATCATACATCCCATTTACCTTGGGGGTAGAAGATATCCATACCATTGTAGTGCTCCTCTGTCCCTACGGTCATTTCTACCATGAGTTTATTTCTCTTGAGAAAATTTTACTTACATGAAGGTTCAAACCACTGGGTCCCAAAACGTTGAATGCCACTTAAAACTATGAATTGAGCATACTATATTCATATCCATTTCAGTCTGAATACGCCATGAGGCTCCTACAAGCATATCTTCTTGAATTCCAAGAGGCAGTCTCTGGTGATGAGTGGCAGTGGTGCCACTCCAGTGCTCATACCTTTTGAAGCTCTCTGGCTTCTAGTGTTGCTTGGTTGCCCAGTTCTCTCCACTTTCCCATCTGGTATAGTCAAGGGATCAAAACAGTCTCTGATGCACCAATCATGAAACAGCAATCTGCTTTCACCAGACCTAGGCAGCTACCTTAGTAAAATTATCTTACTAATTTATGGCTATAGAGTGTGTAGATACTTGACAGCTTTGCAAGCCCTGCCTAGAGCAGTACAAAAGAGTATACCTATCAGTTTATCTGTAAAATAACCAAAGAGATAAATAGAGCTCACAATGCTATATATCATGTTTTCTTCAGATCCCATGGAGTCCTTAATTTAGTGTAATTTTCCTTCTTAGGGAAGAATAGCTCCTGCAACTTCTCTCAGAACCATCTATGACTTGGTGCTTCCTCTGAGAAAAGCTGTTAAGATGTTATTCTTTGCTTGTGAAATGTTCTCAGTAGAAAAGAGTGACGGTATCATTCATTGCTATTGTCACTTTTGTCTGCCTCCATCCTGCCTGTCATGATTTCTCCTTTCGTTGATTGATTATCCTTCCTAGTTTAGACTCTTCCTGAGTGGGGATTTTTGGTTCTGGCATGCTGACAATACATTAACCAGGTAGTAGCAGATGCCCCTGGGATCCCTGTTTCTGTTCAGAAAGAGGTGGCAAAGTTGGAAGAATAAAGTATAGCAGGGTTATCTCTACCCCTACACTTTACTTATGGTCAGTACTAGCATTGTCAGATAGGATGAAGCTGATATCCAATCCAAGGTTCCCTTCAGAAGACGTAGAGTTAGGTTCAAAGTACGAGACATAGTATCTTGTCCAGCTATACTCCGTCATCTGAAATACACAGTTGCAAGCATAGTCCTGGAATTCAGGTAAGGTGGGAAAGACAAATTGTGTCTCAGCATCCTCTCCAGCTCCCTCAGTCTTCTTGCTGGCACCCAGAAGCTTTCTAAGGCATTTCCCTTTTGTTTCTGCGTGTATTCAGATGAAGCTTATAGTCACCCAGTGAGTGCTGCTGCTGCTAACTCGCTAACTCACTTCAGTGTTTGACTCTGTGTGACCCCATAGATGGCAGCCCACCAGGCTTCCCCATCCCTGGGATTCTCCAGGCAAGAACAATGGAGTGGGTTGCCATTTCCTTCTCCAATGCATGAAAGTGAAAAGTGAAAGTGAAGTCACTCAGTCGTGTCTGACTCTTAGCGACCTCATGGACTGCAGCCTACCAGGCTCCTCTGTCCATGGGATTTTCCAGGCAAGAGTACAGGAGTGGGTTGCCATTGCCTTCTCCAACCCAGTGAGTGAGTCAGATTTTAATGCCCTTATTGTCCTATCATTAATACTAAATCTTTCATTTGTCCTTTCCTACGTCCATTTAAGCCACTGCACAGTAGGTAATAAGGGAAAGTAATACATCTGTAGCACATTACACTTCATGCTCATTTTGCATGCACTCACCATAAGGAAATGACCCTCTTTAATGGATAATAAGCCTTTGACTGTGTGGATCACAATCAACTGTGGAAAATTCTGAAACAGATGGGAATACCAGACCACCTGACCTGCCCCTTGAGAAACCTATATGCAGGTCAGGAAGCAACAGTTAGAACTGGACGTGGAACAACAGACTGGTTCCAAATAGGAAAGGAGTACGTCAAGGCTGTATATTGTCACTGCTTTTTTAACTTATATGCAAAGTATATCATGAGAAATGCTGGGCTGGAAGAAGCACAAGCTGGAATCAAGATTGCCAGGAGAAATATCAATAACCTCAGATATGCAGATGACATCACCCTTATGGCAGAAAGTGAAGAGGAACTCAAAAGCCTCTTGATGAAAGTGAAAGTGGAGCGTGAAAAGGTTGGCTTAAAGCTCAACATTCAGAAAATTAAGATCATGGCATCTGGTCCCATCACTTCATGGGAAATAGATGGGGAAACAGTGGAAACAGTGTCAGACTTTATTTTTTAGGGGCTCCAAAGTCACTGCAGATGGTGACTGCAGCCATGAAATTAAAAGACACTTACTCCTTGGAAAGAAAAGTTACGACCAACTTAGATAGCATATTGAAAAGCAGAGACATTACTTTGCCAACAAAGGTCCGTCTAGTCAATGGCTATGGTTTTTCCAGTGGTCCATGCATGGATGTGAGAGTTTGGATTGTGAAGAAAGCTGAGCACTGAAGAATTGATGGCTTTTGAACTATGATGTTGGAGAAGACTCTTGAGAGTCCCCTGGACTGCCAAGGAGGTCCAACCAGTCCATTCTGAAAGGGATTAGCTCTGGGATTTCTTTGGAGGGAATGATGCTGAAGCTGAAACTCCAGTACTTTGGACATCTCATGGGAAGAGTTGACTCATTGGAAAAGACTGTGATGCTGGGAGGGATTGGGGGCAGGAGGATAAGGGGACGACAGAGGATGAGATGGCTGGATGGCATCACTGACTCGATGGATATGAGTCTAAGTGAACTCCGGGAGTTGGTGATGGACAGGGAGGCCTGGCATGCTGCGATTCATGGGGTCGCAGAGTCGGACACGACTGAGGCGACTCGAACTGAACTGAATGGATAATATTCCTACTCAATGGACATGAGTTTGAGCAAACTCTGGGAGATAGTGAAAGATAGGGAAGCCTGGTGTGCTGCAGTCCATAAGGGACATTGCAAAGAGTTGGAACACGACTTAGTGACTGAACAATGACAACAAAGTTAAATCCTCATCTAAATGTGACTTTCTAAGCGTACACTTAATGTCTGAAATAAATTTCTCTCTGTCCTCAGTCTTGAATATTTATTATTCAAACATTTATACTCCTTATGTAGACTGCCCCAGTTTCCCCACAAGTCTTCCTGGTTCAACTCTCTACCTATTTGTCACAACTTCCACATTGAATTTTTTTTTGTGTGTGTGTTTTTTCCACTCCATGTTCTCCCTTGCCCTTTTACCCCCAATTCCTGCCCTCACTCACTTTCTTTTCTTTCCTCCTCTCCTTACCTTCATAAGAAATGGGCCTATGCTTCTAGGTTCAGATGTCTAAAATGGTCTTTAGCCCCACTGTGGGCTGTGGGAAAGAAGGGACAGAGTAGAGTCCATGGAGATAAAAATAGCCTCTGGATCCTCTGGAGGGCTGGACCAGAGGTGCAGCAAACAGTCATAAATCACAGTAGCTCACAGATCAGTCTCCTCAAGCTGGTAGGTCTGGTTTGTATCCTGGAAAATAATTAAGATGGGATGATGAGGCATGTAGAACTTCAGGTATTCATTATAAATAGAGAGAATAAATTCTTCTAGCAGAACTAAAAGCAGGTCTGTTCTGCATAATCAGTCTACCACTTTCCAAAAACGTGGTGCATCACAGCTTTCCAAATGGGAGCAAGTGTTTCTAGTGTAAGCTGTGTGTTATCCACTGAGTTGTCTGAGTAAGTGTTCTTGAACTAAATTTATACATTCATTATTTCCTGTGGCAACTGGAGAGCAAGAGTTTATATTTTCAACTGTAATTCAGCCCCTGCTCTTGAAGATTGCTCTAGAAGCACCAGAAGAGAAAGTGCCAGTAATCTCAGCTGCCTTGATTACCCCTGCCTTGCCCTCCTGTTTCATCCTGCTGTGTCCCCCCAGTGCTTTTTCCTATTTCTCTAGCTAAGACAGAAGAGCTTTTCTATTGCTCGAGCCTTCATGCTCTCCAGAGGACTTGGCTCTGTGTGCAGAGTCAATATTTTCAGTTCACTGATCCAGGGAAAAGAACACAATAACCAGCTGGAAAGAAAGCAGATGAGTTTGTAGAAATCTATGTATTTCCTTAAGGTAAGTGGAATCTGGTAAGTTCGTATGGTCTGATGAACACAATAAAGAGTTTTTATCTGGATTTATGTCTGAAGTTATAGCTGTTTTTAAGGTTCCAATTTTACCTTTTGAACCTTAGCTCTTTTGCCATGCTTTGTTAACAAAACCTAGTTCCAGCTTCCAAATATATCTTATGTGAAAGAATGGTGTTCCTAGGACCAGATTTGGAGATATCTGGACATTTTGGCATTCTTTACTGAATAGTTACATTGATTCTAAAAAAATCAAATAACATCACTGGTTTAGGGAGGATGGGAGGAGTTGATATCTAGTCTGAGTCAGGGAGGTTAGTGTTGGTGGGAAGCCCTAGTCTCTGGTATGTCTGTTTTATCTAAGATGAGAGCTCTGGAGGTATGGATTATCTCTGTCCTAAAGGAGGTGTTCCCATCATGAAGCTGAAGGATCACTTTGCTAGGAAATTTCTAAAGGAAACTTGATGGGGTGTACTGAAAAAGAAAATAAGAACTATAATTTTGAGCTGACCCAGAAATAGAACCAAATGAAAGGAGTTCCCATATGTAATACAGGAATCGTAATGCCACGTGACCAACACCAAGAGCAAACCATAGTTCAAGCAAAGAAAAAAAGAGAGAGAGAGAGAGAGAGAGAGAGAGAGAAACATTCAGCTTTCCCCAAACTCTGGAGACTGATGTTCAATCCTGTAGCCAGTACCCAGTCAGAAGATGTGAGATGTGCTGTGAGTGTAAAATGCACACTTAATTTTAAATATTTCATACAAAAAACAAAGAATGTAAAACATCTCTTTAACAGTTTTTTATATTGATTACATGTTAAAGTAACAATATTTTGGATATGTTGAGTAAAATAACATATTATTAAAATTAACTTCACATGTTTCCTTTAAATTTTTTTTTAATTTATTTATTTTAATTTTTTATTTTTTTTAAATTTTAACATCTTTAATTCTTACATGCGTTCCCAAACATGAACCCCCCTCCCACCTCCCTCCCCACAACATCTCTCTGTGTCATCCCCATGCACCAGCCCCAAGCAAGCTGCACCCTACGTCAGACATGGACTGGCGATTCAATTCTTACATGACAGTATACATGTTAGAATTCCCATTCTCCCAAATCATCCCACCCTCTCCCTCTCCCTCTGAGTCCAAAAGTCCGTTATACACATCTGTGTCCTTTTTCCTGTCTTGCATACAGGGTTGTCATTGCCATCTTCCTAAATTCCATATATATGTGTTAGTATACTGTATTGGTGTTTTTCTTTCTGGCTTACTTCACTCTGTATAATTGGCTCCAGTTTCATCCATCTCATCAGAACTGATTCAAATGAATTCTTTTTAACGGCTGAGTAATACTCCATTGTGTATATGTACCACAGCTTTCTTATCCATTCATCTGCTGATGGACATCGAGGTTGTTTCCATGTCCTGGCTATTATAAACAGTGCTGATGAACATTGGGGTACATGTGTCTCTTTCAATTCTGGGTTTCCTTGGTGTGTATGCCCAGAAGTGGGATTGCTGGTCATAAGGTAGTTCTATTTGCAATTTTTTAAGGAATCTCCACACTGTTCTCCATAGTGGCTGTACTAGTTTGCATTCCCCCAACAGTGTAGGAGGGTTCCCTTTTCTCCACACCCTCTCCAGCATTTATTGCTTGCAGATTTTTGGATCGCAGCCATTCTGACTGGTGTGAAGTGGTACCTCATTGTGGTTTTGATTTGCATTTCTCTAATAATGAGTGATGTTGTTGAGCATCTTTTCATGTGTTTGTTAGCCATCCGCATGTCTTCTTTGAAAAGACAGCCTTCTGAATGGGAGAAAATAATAGCAAATGAAACAACTGACAAACAACTAATCTCAAAATATACAAGCAACTTCTGCAGCTCAATTCCAGAAAAATAAACGACCCAATCAAAAATGGGCCAAAAGAACTAATAGACATTTCTCCCTTTAAATTTTTTAAGCTGGCTACTAGAAATTTAAAATTGTGCATGTGGCCCGCATTGTATTTTTGTTAGAAGTGCTGCTAATAGGCGGTCTGGAAAGTGATAACATATGAGGCAAAACAGAAGAGCAAATTTGTTTCTTCCAACTTTGAAATTTGCCTTCAGATATTCACACTTACTTCTTAGTTTGGAGGAACAGGCTTCTACTTTCTCAGAAAGGAGAAGGAAGTTGAATCTAGGAGGGTCCAAAACTCATTAGGACCACTGCCATTGTTGATAAAAATTGGCTGAGTTTTGGGATTCCTCAGAGTATTAAAAACAGGGACTTCCCTGGCCATTAAATGGTTAAGACTCTGTGCTTACTGTAGGGGGGCGCAGCTTTCATCCTGGAGAGAGAATTACATAATTACATCCCTGGACACTTGCATGCTGTGTGGTACAGCCAAACAACAAACAAACAAAAAAACAAAACAAAATGTCACTGGGGCCCATCAACCAATGTTCTAAGTTTTAGTATGACAACCATTTATAGGGTGATTTCATAAGTATCTTAGATTTATTCATAAGTGGTTATAGTGAACCAGGCCAGGAACATGTGGAAATCTGTTTATCTGTGTTTGTGAATGATGGGGAATCCATGTGTGGTCAGATAAATACAGCACGAGCTGCTATCACTCACTCCTATAATAGTACCTGTAAACCCAAACTGTTGACTATTAAGGGGCTTCCCTGGTGGCTCAGCAGTGAAGAATCCACCTGCAATGCAGGAGCTGCAGAAGACCTGGTTTCCATCCTTGGGTTGGGAAAATCCCCTGGAGGTGGGCATGGCAACCCACTCCAGTATTCTTGCCTGGAAAATCCCTTGGACAGAGAAGACTGGAGTACTACAGTCCATGGGGTCGCAAAGAGTCAGACACGACTTACTTAGGCATGCACATACATTGATGCCTAAAATTTCTTTTTCTTCTCCCAACTGCTTGCATTAGGAGACTTTTCCATACATTCTTATTGCAAAATTTTTCTTTTTAGAACTCTTTAAGGTGCAATTTTCTGTAAAATGATAGTCATAATTCTAAAAGTCTGGTATTTTCTGGGCGAGGCACATAGGCCTGGTTTCTGCTTTGCCTGTATTGTCCTCTCTTGCTGGAAGAACAAGAATAGGCATTCATGCAGGGCCTATGCTGATACAGCATCAAGGCCTATATAAGTGTTTTTGCAAATAGAGGCAGAAATTTTAGTGGCTAAGAGCTTCAGCTATAAATTCAGATTTGAGATTCAGAAGTTGGGAAACTGTGAACAATGAGAAGGGGAAAAATGGGAATTATTCAAGCTAAAGCGGAAGTATGGTCATTTTTACTATCATTTTATTTGTAGAATTTTAATAGAATAAATGAGTTTATATTTTAAAAGTGATGTGTTTATACTTATGAAATACTCACTCCACTATTATCATTTTTCAGTGGTTCTTTGGAAAATAAGTTACTTTCCCATAGGTAGTCATGTTGTCGGAATGGATTTTCTCTTGTCTTTCAGATTTTCCAAAGGGTCAGCTGTGATCAAAATTACATGGGATCACTCAGCAACTACTCCCTCTCCCCCAGTCTCTGAATTCCTCCTCATCTGCTTCCCTAACCACCAGAGCTGGCAGCACTGGCTGTCCCTGCTCCTCAGTTCTCCTCCTTCCTCCTGGCCATGGGGGCCAACGCTACCCTTCTGGTCACCATCCGGCTGGAGGCCTCTCTGCACGAGCCCATGTACTGCCTGCTCAGCCTCCTCTCCCTGCTGGACGTGGTGCTCTGCCTCACTGTCATCCCCAAGGTCCTGGCCATCTTCTGGTTTGACAATAAAGCCATCAGTTTCTCAGGCTGCTTCCTCCAGATGTTCATCATGAACAGTTTCCTGACCATGGAGTCCTGCACATTCCATGGTCATGGCCTATGACCGCTATGTGGCCATCTGCAACCCTCTGCATTACCCGTCTGTCATCACTAACCAATTTGTAGCTAGGGCTGCCATCTTTGTAGTGGCCCGGAATGGCCTTCTTACTATGCCTATCCCCATTCTTTCCTCCCGACTGAGATACTGTGCAGAGAACATCATCAAGAACTGCATTTGCACTAACCTCTCTGTGTCCAAACCCTCCTGTGATGACATCAACCTTCAATCGGCTCTACCAGTTTGTGGCAGGCCTGGACCCTACTGGGCTCTGACCTCATCCTTATCATTCTCTCCTACTCTTGTATCCTGAAAGCTGTGCTAAAGATCAAGGTTGAGGGAGCTGCTGCTAAGGCCCTGAGCACCTGTGGTTCTCACTTCATCCTCATCCTCTTCTTCAGCACAGTCCTGCTGGTCCTGGTCATCACTAACCTGGCCAGGAAGAGGATTCCCCCAGATGTCCCCATCCTGCTCAACATCCTGCACCACCTCATCCCCCCAGCTCTGAACCCCATTGTTTATGGTGTGAGAACCAAGGAAATCAAGCAGGGAATCCAGAAACTGCTCAGGAGGTTATAAGAGGTAAAATGTGAGAGTCCTAATCTTGGGAACAGAAATTGCTAACAGGCAATTATTATCCTGAGGCATGACTGCGGGAATAAGTTTGGATGTTGCTTTTTCCAGTGTTAGAGTTTGATTATGAAGATATCCATAACTTTGTTCCTACTTTCTATTTCACTTACTGGAAAACTTAGTCTTTTGCATTCTGGAGTTACCTGAATGTTTCCCCTGGCCTTATCTATGTAAGAGGGACTTATCAAGCCATAGTTACAAGAGCTTAACTAGAGTGATATTATTTTTCAAATAAAGAAAAACTGTTTCTATGAGTTTGCTTCTATTGTGTTTTGTTTGTTGGTCTTACTTTTTAGATTTCATATATAAGTGAAATCATGTAGTATTTGTCCCTCCTCTGTCTGACTTCTTTCACTTAGCATGTCCTCTAGGTCTAATTTTGTTTCAAATGGCAAAAATTTTATTCTTTTAAAAAATGCCTGCATAATAGTTGTTTATATATAACCACATTTTCTTTATCCATTTATGTATAGATGGACATTCCAAGCTGCTTCCATATCTGGGCTATTGTAAATAATGCCTCAATGTACATAAGGGTGCATGTATCTTTTTGAATTAGTGTCTTCCTTTTCTTTGGATAAACACCCAGATGTGGAATTTCTGGATCATATGGTAGTTCTATTTTTAGTTTTTTTTGAGAGGGACTTGTCAACTTTTGTACATTGTAGATGGCAGCAATTTACATTCCCACCAATAGTGCGCAAGGGTCCCCTTTTCTCCACATCCTTGCCAACATCTGATTTTTGGTTACTGTCAGAAGGGATGAGCATTGTGTGTTTGTGTGTGTTGCGTGTGTGTATATGTGTGTGTGTGTTTGTGAGGGTAGAACAGGTGAGATAGATAAAGGGCATTAAGAAATAAAAAAATTTCATCTATAAAATAAATGTAATGCACAGTGTAGGAAATATAGCCAATAGTATTGTAATAACTCTGCGTGGTGACAGATGGTACTAGACTTACCATGGTGATCATTTTGTAATGTGTAAAAATAGCAAATCACTATGTTGTATACCTAAAACTAATATTGTACTTCAGTTACAAGAAAAAAGAGAAATAAATGTTACTGTAATCATTTTCAATGGCTCTCAGTTTCTTTAATTGCTTAATACTTTGCTATATGTTAGATCTCTTAGTTCCACCTGACACAGTTTCAAACTGGTTTGTGCCATGGATGTATCTCTTGTGGTGATGTAGAAGCTGGCTCCGAAACTTCGATTCTTATAGTTGAGTGAATAGAGCTGTCTCCCTTAGTTCTGCCAGATCTCGTTACTTATCTAATGTCATTTCTCTGGAACATGAATGTCTCATAGTTCTTTCCTTCTTTTTAATGAATAAAAGAAAATTAACAATGACTCGTGTGTGTGTGTGTGTGTGTGTGTTGTGTGTGCGTGTGTGTGTGTGTGTGTATGGGCATATTTTAAGCGAAAATGAGTATTCTTTTTTCAGATGTACTTTGTCAACTTCTGACTTCATCTTGTCTACCTGACTTTTCTATCATATTTCAGGCACCATGTGCATCCCATTCTCTCCTGCTTATCTTCAGGTCAGTCAGTTCAGTCGCTCAGTCATGTCTGACTCTTTGCGATCCCATGAATCGCAGCACGCCAGGCCTCCCTGTCCCATCACCATCTCCTGGAGTTCACTCAAACTCATGTCCATCGAGTCGGTGATTCCATCCAGCCATCTCATCCTCTGTCGTCCCCTTCTCCTCCTGACCCTAATCCCTCCCAGCATCATAGTCTTTTCCAATGAGTCAACTCTTCGCATGAGGTGGCCAAAGTACTGGAGTTTCAGCTTTAGCATCAGTCCTTCCAAAGAAATTCCAGGGCTGATCTCCTTCAGAATGGACTGGTTGGATCTCCTTGCAGTCAAGGGGACTCTCAAAGGTCTTCTCCAACACCACAGTTCAAAAGCATCAATTCTTCTGCACTCAGCTTTCTTCACAGTCCAACACTCACATCTATACATGACCACTGGAAAAACCATAGCCTTGACTAGACGGCCTTTGTTGGCAAGTAATGTCTCTGCTTTTCCAATATGCCATCTAGGTTGGTCATAACTTTTCTTCAAGGAGTAACCGTCTTTTAATTTCATAGGCTGCAATCACCATCTGCAGTGACTTTGAGCCAAAAAATAAAGTTGACACTGTTTTCCACTGTTTACCCAATCTATTTCGGGCCATGAGTGATGG
>NW_017190870.1:0-11068 GCF_001704415.2 Capra hircus
GCTTTCCCTAGAGGCTTTCCCACCAGGCTTTCCCACGAGGCTTTACCACAGCGCTATCCACGTGCCACCATGGTGTGAGTCGATCCTCGGCTTGAAATTTGAGGCAGTGCCGGGAAAACAGGCTTCCCTGGAATGGCCTGAGACATCTGGGCGACTCTGGAATGGTGGAAGGACCCTGGAGTTCCTGACGCCTTTCCTGTGGAAAGCCTACCCTCTTGAGATGCGACGGGAACGCCGGGAATTCTTTCCCGACCATGCAGGGAAAGGATCCCTCCTCTCGTGCTATGAGGCGGAAACGGGGCTCCTCTGGATGTGGGCGGGACTCTCGTGCTTCTCTCGAGTGGAGACGGGTATGTCGGGGAACTTCTTGAGTTGCAGCAAGGATGTGAAGGACGTTTTCGAAGTTCCAGAGGTTAGGTGTGATTAGCCTGGGGACGCCTCAGAGGAAACGGGCCTCATCTCGCCTGGAGGGAGAACCTCCTGGATTTTATCGAGTTGCGGCAGTTGCTCTCGACTTATGACGGGGACCTCAGGGACCCGCTCTGATGGCCTCAGGAAAGGCCAGTACCCATGCTAGTTGCTCGGGGCCTCTCGGGATTCTTCTCCCGTCGATGCAGGGGCCTAAAACCTTGTTTGGAGTCGGTGCCGGAACGTGAGGATTCCTCGCCAGTGCTGATGTGGATCTTGGGGTACTTCTGGAGTCTCTCCAGGGTAGTCAGTCCTCGTATCGAGTGGGGGCATGCACGTGCGCTTTCCTTCCGAGATGTAGCAGCAGTGTCACACTTCCGTTCGCGTGAATCAAAGCAACTGTGGCTTCCCTCGAGGCTTTCCCACGAGGCTTTCTCTCGAGGCTTTCCCACGAGGCTTTCCCACAGGGCTGTCCCACGTGCCACAGTGGTGTGAGTCGATCCTCGGCTTGAAAGTAGAGGCAGTGCAGGGAAAACAGGTTCCCTGGAATGGACTGGGACATCTGGGGGACTTAGGGAATGGTGGCACGTCCCTGGAGTTCCTCTCGCCTTTCCTGTGGAGATCGCCTCCTCTTGAGATGCACCGGAAACACTGGGAACTCTTTCCCGATCACTGATGGAAAGGATCCCTCCTCTCGAGCTAGGAGGCGGAAACGGGGCTCCTCTGAATTTGGGCGGGACTCTCGTGCTTCCTCTCGAGTGGAGACGGGTATGTTGGGGATCTTCTTGAGTTGCAGCAAGGGTGTGAAGGACCCTTTGTAAGTTCCAGAGGTTAGGTGTGATTAGCCTTGAGACACCTCAGCGGAAATGGTCCTTATCTCGCCTGGAAGGGAGAACCTCCTGGATTTTCTCGAGTTGTGGCAGGTGCTCTCGACTAACGACGGGGACCTCAGGGACCCGCTCTGGTGGCCTCAGGAAAGGCCAGTCCCCATGCAAGTTGCTCGGGGCCTCTCGGGATTCCTCTCCCTTCGATGCCAGGCCCTAAGACCTTGTTTGGAGTGGTGCCGGAACCTGAGGATTCCTCTCCAGTGCTGACATGGATCCTGGGTACTTCTGGAGTCTCCCCAGGGGAGTCACTCGTCGTCTCGAGTGCGGGTATGCACGTGCGCTTACCTCCCGAGCTGTAACAGCAGTGTCACGCTTCCCGTCGCGTGGATCAAGGGATCTGTGGCTTTCCCTCGAGGCTTTCCCACGAGGCCTTCCCACAGGGCTGTCCCACGTGCCACGAGGTGTGAGTCGATCCTCGGCTTGAAAGTCGAGGCAGTGCAGGGAAAACAGGTTTCCCTGGAATGGACTGACACATCTGGGGGACTCTGGGAATGTGGCACAACCCGGGAGTTCCTCTCGCCTTTCCTGTGGAGAGCGCCTCCACTTGAGGTGTGACGGGAACGCCGGGAATTCTTTCCCGACCACGCAGGGAAAGGATCCCTCCTCTCGAGTTAGGAGGCGGAAACGGGGCTCCTCTGGATGTGGGCGGGACTCTCGTGCTTCCTCTCGAGTGTAGTCGGGTATGTCGGGGAACTTCTTGAGTTGCAGCAAGGGTGTGAAGGACCCTTTGGAAGTTCCAGAGTTTAGGTGTGATTAGCCTCGAGACGCCTCAGCGGAAATGGGCCTCATCTCGCCTGGAGGGGAGAACCTCCTGGATTTTCTCGAGTTGCGGCAGGTGCTCTCGACTTACGACGGGGACCTCAGGGACCCGCTCTGGTGGCCTCAGGCAAGGCCAGTCCCCATGCGAGTTGCTCGGGGCCTCTCGGGATTCCTCTCCAGTGGATGCCGGGCCTAAGATCTTGTGTGGAGTAGGTGCCGGAACCTGAGCATTCCTCTCAAGTGCTGAGATGGATCTTGGGGTACTTCTGGAGTCTCCCCAGGGGAGTCAGTCGTCGTCTCGAGTGGGGGAATGCACGTGCGCTTTCCTCCCGAGCGAAGCAGCAGTGTCACGCTTCCCTTTGCGTGGATCAAGGGATCAGGGGCTTTCCCTCGAGGCTTTCCCACAGGGCTTTCCCACGAGGCTTCCCCACAGGGCTGTCCCACGTGCCACCGTGGTGTGAGTCGATCCTCCCTTGAAAGTCGAGGCAGTGCAGGGAAAACAGGTTTCCCTGCAATGGCCTGAGAAATCAGGGGGACTCTGGGAATGGGGCCTGATCCTGGAGTTCCTCTCGTCTTTCCTGTGGAGAGCGCCTCCTCTTGAGATGCGACAGGAAATGCTAGGAATTCTTTCCCGACCACGCAGGGAAAGGATCCCTCCTCTCGAGCTAGCAGTCGGAAACGGGCCACTCTGGAAATGGGCGGGACTCTCATGTTACTCTTGAGTGGAGACCGGTATGTCGGGGAACTTCTTGAGTTGCAGCAAGGGTGTGAAGGACCCTTTGGAAGTTCCAGAGGTTAGTGTGATTAGCCTCGAGACGCCTCAGCGGAAATGGGCCTCATCTCGCCTGGAGGGAGAACCTCCTGGATTTTCTCGAGTTGCGGCAGGTGCTCTCGACTTACGACGGGGACCTCAGGGACCCGCTCTGGTGGCCTCAGAAAGGCCAGTCCCCATGCGAGTTGCTCGGGGGCTCTCGGGATTCCACTACCGTCGATGCCCGGGCCTAAGACCTTGTTTGGAGTCGGTGCCGGAACCTGAGGATTCCTCTCCAGTGCTGACTTGGATTGGGTACTTCTGGAGTCTCCCCAGGGGAGTCAGTCCTCTCGAGTGGGGGCATGCACGAGCGCTTACCTCCCGAGCTGTAGCAGCAGTGTCATGCTTCCCTTCGCGTGAATCAAGGGAACAGTGGCTTTCCCTCGAGGCTTTCCCTAGAGGCTTTCCACCAGGCTTTCCCACGAGGCTTTACCACAGCGCTATCCACGTGCCACCATGGTGTGAGTCGATCCTCGGCTTGAAATTTGAGGCAGTGCCGGGAAAACAGGCTTCCCTGGAATGGCCTGAGACATCTGGGCGACTCTGGGAATGGTGGAAGGACCCTGGAGTTCCTGACGCCTTTCCTGTGGAAAGCCTACCCTCTTGAGATGCGACGGAACGCCGGAATTCTTTCCCGACCATGCAGGGAAAGGATCCCTCCTCTCGTGCTATGAGGCGGAAACGGGCTCCTCTGGATGTGGGCGGACTCTCGGGGACTTCTTGAGTGCAGCAAGGTGTGAAGGACCTCTGGATGAATCCCGAGAGGCCCGAGCAACGCATGGGACTGGCCTTTCCTGAGGCCACCAGAGCGGGTCCCTGAGGTCCCCGTCGTAAGTCGAGAGCCTGCCGCAACTCGAGAAAATCCAGGAGGTTCTCCCCTCCAGGCGAGATGAGGCCCATTTCCGCTGAGGCGTCCCAGGCTAATCACACCTAACCTCTGGAACTTCAAAACGTCCTTCACCCTTGCTGCAACTCAAGAAGTTCCCCGACATACCCGTCTCCACTCGAGAGGAAGCACGAGAGTCCCGCCCACATCCAGAGGAGCCCCGTTTCCGCCTCATAGCTCGAGAGGAGGGATCCTTTCCCTGCATGGTCGGAAAGAATTCCCGGCGTTTCCCGTCGCATCTCAAGAGGGAGGCTTTCCACAGGAAAGGCGAGGAACTCCAGGGTCCTTCCACCATTCCCAGAGTCCCCAGATGTCTCAGGCCATTCCAGGGAACCTGTTTTCCCTGCACTGCCTCGACTTTCAAGCCGAGGATCGACTCACACCAGTGGCACGTGGATAGCCCTGTGGAAAGCTCGTGGGAAAGCCTGTGGGAAAGGGAAAGCCTCGAGGGAAAGCCACTGTTCCCTTGATTCACGCGAAGGGAAGCATGACACTGCTGCTACAGCTCGGGAGGAAAGCGCGTGCATGCCCCCACTCGAGACGAGGACTGACTCCCCTGGGGAGACTCCAGAAGTACCCCAATATCCAAGTCAGCACTGGAGAGGAATCCTCAGGTTCCGGCACCGACTCCCAACAAGGTCTTAGGCCCGGCATCGACGGAGGAATCCCGAGAGGCCCCGAGCAACTCGCATGGGGACTGGCCTTTCTGAGGCCAGAGCCCCTGACCCCGTCGTAAGTCGAGAGCACCTGCCGCAACTCGAGAAAATCCAGGAGGTTCTCCCCTCCAGGCGAGATGAGGCCCATTTCCGCTGAGGCGTCTCGAGGCTAATCACACTAACCTCTGGAACTTCCAAAGGGTCCTTCACACCCTTGCTGCAACTCAAGAAGTTCCCCGACATACCGTCTCCACTCAGAGAACACGAGAGTCCCGCCCATCCAGAGGGCCCCGTTTCCGCCTCCTAGCTCGAGAGGAGGGATCCTTTCCCTGCGTGGTCGGGAAAGAATTCCTAGCATTCCTGTCGCATCTCAAGAGGAGGCGCTCTCCACAGGAAAGACGAGAGGAACTCCAGGATCAGGCCCCATTCCCAGAGTCCCCCTGATTTCTCAGGCCATTGCAGGGAAACCTGTTTTCCCTGCACTGCCTCGACTTTCAAGGGAGGATCGACTCACACCACGGTGGCACGTGGGACAGCCCTGTGGGGAAGCCTCGTGGGAAAGCCCTGTGGGAAAGCCTCGAGGGAAAGCCCCTGATCCCTTGATCCACGCAAAGGGAAGCGTGACACTGCTGCTTCGCTCGGGAGGAAAGCGCACGTGCATTCCCCCACTCGAGACGACGACTGACTCCCCTGGGGAGACTCCAGAAGTACCCCAAGATCCATCTCAGCACTTGAGAGGAATGCTCAGGTTCCGGCACCTACTCCACACAAGATCTTAGGCCCCGGCATCCACTGGAGAGGAATCCCGAGAGGCCCCCGAGCAACTCGCATGGGGACTGGCCTTGCCTGAGGCCACCAGAGCGGGTCCCTGAGGTCCCCGTCGTAAGTCGAGAGCACCTGCCGCAACTCGAGAAAATCCAGGAGGTTCTCCCCTCCAGGCGAGATGAGGCCCATTTCCGCTGAGGCGTCTCGAGGCTAATCACACCTAAACTCTGGAACTTCCAAAGGGTCCTTCACACCCTTGCTGCAACTCAAGAAGTTCCCCGACATACCCGACTACACTCGAGAGGAAGCACGAGAGTCCCGCCCACATCCAGAGGAGCCCCGTTTCCGCCTCCTAACTCGAGAGGAGGGATCCTTTCCCTGCGTGGTCGGGAAAGAATTCCCGGCGTTCCCGTCACACCTCAAGTGGAGGCGCTCTCCACAGGAAAGGCGAGAGGAACTCCCGGGTTGTGCCACATTCCCAGAGTCCCCCAGATGTGTCAGTCCATTCCAGGGAAACCTGTTTTCCCTGCACTGCCTCGACTTTCAAGCCGAGGATCGACTCACACCTCGGTGGCACGTGGGACAGCCCTGTGGGAAGGCCTCGTGGGAAAGCCTCGAGGGAAAGCCACAGATCCCTTGATCCACGCGACGGGAAGCGTGACACTGCTGTTACAGCTCGGGAGGTAAGCGCACGTGCATACCCGCACTCGAGACGACGAGTGACTCCCCTGGGGAGACTCCAGAAGTACCCCAGGATCCATGTCAGCACTGGAGAGGAATCCTCAGGTTCCGGCACCGGACTCCAAACAAGGTCTTAGGGCCTGGCATCGAAGGGAGAGGAATCCCGAGAGGCCCCCGAGCAACTTGCATGGGGACTGGCCTTTCCTGAGGCCACCAGAGCGGGTCCCTGAGGTCCCCGTCGTTAGTCGAGAGCACCTGCCACAACTCGAGAAAATCCAGGAGGTTCTCCCTTCCAGGCGAGATAAGGACCATTTCCGCTGAGGTGTCTCAAGGCTAATCACACCTAACCTCTGGAACTTACAAAGGGTCCTTCACACCCTTGCTGCAACTCAAGAAGATCCCCAACATACCCGTCTCCACTCGAGAGGAAGCACGAGAGTCCCGCCCAAATTCAGAGGAGCCCCGTTTCCGCCTCCTAGCTCGAGAGGAGGGATCCTTTCCATCAGTGATCGGGAAAGAGTTCCCAGTGTTTCCGGTGCATCTCAAGAGGAGGCGATCTCCACAGGAAAGGCGAGAGGAACTCCAGGGACGTGCCACCATTCCCTAAGTCCCCCAGATGTCCCAGTCCATTCCAGGGACACCTGTTTTCCCTGCACTGCCTCTACTTTCAAGCCGAGGATCGACTCACACCACTGTGGCACGTGGGACAGCCCTGTGGGAAAGCCTCGTGGGAAAGCCTCGAGAGAAAGCCTCGTGGGAAAGCCTCGAGGGAAGCCACAGTTGCTTTGATTCACGCGAACGGAAGTGTGACACTGCTGCTACATCTCGGAAGGAAAGCGCACGTGCATGCCCCCACTCGATACGAGGACTGACTACCCTGGAGAGACTCCAGAAGTACCCCAAGATCCACATCAGCACTGGCGAGGAATCCTCACGTTCCGGCACCGACTCCAAACAAGGTTTTAGGCCCCTGCATCGACGGGAGAAGAATCCCGAGAGGCCCCGAGCAACTAGCATGGGTACTGGCCTTTCCTGAGGCCATCAGAGCGGGTCCCTGAGGTCCCCGTCATAAGTCGAGAGCAACTGCCGCAACTCGATAAAATCCAGGAGGTTCTCCCCTCCAGGCGAGATGAGGCCCGTTTCCTCTGAGGCGTCCCCAGGCTAATCACACCTAACCTCTGGAACTTCGAAAACGTCCTTCACATCCTTGCTGCAACTCAAGAAGTTCCCCGACATACCCGTCTCCACTCGAGAGGAAGCACGAGAGTCCCGCCCACATCCAGAGGAGCCCCGTTCCGCCTCATAGCACGAGAGGAGGATCCTTTCCTGCATGGTCGGGAACCCCGCCCCGCCCAGCCCCCCCCCCCCCCCCCCGCCCGATCTCCCACCAGGGGGGGGGGGGGGGGGGGGGGGGGGGGGGGGGGGGGGGGGGAGGCGGGAACGGGGGCCTCTGGATGGGGCGGGACTCTCGTGCTTCTCTCGAGTGGAGACGGGTATGTCGGGGAACTTCTTGAGTTGCAGCAAGGATGTGAAGGACGTTTTCGAAGTTCCAGAGGTTAGGTGTGATTAGCCTGGGGACGCCTCAGAGGAAACGGGCCTCATCTCGCCTGGAGGGGAGAACCTCCTGGATTTTATCGAGTTGCGGCAGTTGCTCTCGACTTATGACGGGGACCTCAGGGACCCGCTCTGATGGCCTCAGGAAAGGCCAGTACCCATGCTAGTTGCTCGGGGCCTCTCGGGATTCTTCTCCCGTCGATGCAGGGGCCTAAAACCTTGTTTGGAGTCGGTGCCGGAACGTGAGGATTCCTCGCCAGTGCTGATGTGGATCTTGGGGTACTTCTGGAGTCTCTCCAGGGTAGTCAGTCCTCGTATCGAGTGGGGGCATGCACGTGCGCTTTCCTTCCGAGATGTAGCAGCAGTGTCACACTTCCGTTCGCGTGAATCAAAGCAACTGTGGCTTCCCTCGAGGCTTTCCCACGAGGCTTTCTCTCGAGGCTTTCCCACGAGGCTTTCCCACAGGGCTGTCCCACGTGCCACAGTGGTGTGAGTCGATCCTCGGCTTGAAAGTAGAGGCAGTGCAGGGAAAACAGGTGTCCCTGGAATGGACTGGGACATCTGGGGGACTTAGGGAATGGTGGCACGTCCCTGGAGTTCCTCTCGCCTTTCCTGTGGAGATCGCCTCCTCTTGAGATGCACCGGAAACACTGGGAACTCTTTCCCGATCACTGATGGAAAGGATCCCTCCTCTCGAGCTAGGAGGCGGAAACGGGGCTCCTCTGAATTTGGGCGGGACTCTCGTGCTTCCTCTCGAGTGGAGACGGGTATGTTGGGGATCTTCTTGAGTTGCAGCAAGGGTGTGAAGGACCCTTTGTAAGTTCCAGAGGTTAGGTGTGATTAGCCTTGAGACACCTCAGCGGAAATGGTCCTTATCTCGCCTGGAAGGGAGAACCTCCTGGATTTTCTCGAGTTGTGGCAGGTGCTCTCGACTAACGACGGGGACCTCAGGGACCCGCTCTGGTGGCCTCAGGAAAGGCCAGTCCCCATGCAAGTTGCTCGGGGGCCTCTCGGGATTCCTCTCCCTTCGATGCCAGGCCCTAAGACCTTGTTTGGAGTCCGGTGCCGGAACCTGAGGATTCCTCTCCAGTGCTGACATGGATCCTGGGGTACTTCTGGAGTCTCCCCAGGGGAGTCACTCGTCGTCTCGAGTGCGGGTATGCACGTGCGCTTACCTCCCGAGCTGTAACAGCAGTGTCACGCTTCCCGTCGCGTGGATCAAGGGATCTGTGGCTTTCCCTCGAGGCTTTCCCACGAGGCCTTCCCACAGGGCTGTCCCACGTGCCACCGAGGTGTGAGTCGATCCTCGGCTTGAAAGTCGAGGCAGTGCAGGGAAAACAGGTTTCCCTGGAATGGACTGACACATCTGGGGGACTCTGGGAATGTGGCACAACCCGGGAGTTCCTCTCGCCTTTCCTGTGGAGAGCGCCTCCACTTGAGGTGTGACGGGAACGCCGGGAATTCTTTCCCGACCACGCAGGGAAAGGATCCCTCCTCTCGAGTTAGGAGGCGGAAACGGGGCTCCTCTGGATGTGGGCGGGACTCTCGTGCTTCCTCTCGAGTGTAGTCGGGTATGTCGGGGAACTTCTTGAGTTGCAGCAAGGGTGTGAAGGACCCTTTGGAAGTTCCAGAGTTTAGGTGTGATTAGCCTCGAGACGCCTCAGCGGAAATGGGCCTCATCTCGCCTGGAGGGGAGAACCTCCTGGATTTTCTCGAGTTGCGGCAGGTGCTCTCGACTTACGACGGGGACCTCAGGGACCCGCTCTGGTGGCCTCAGGCAAGGCCAGTCCCCATGCGAGTTGCTCGGGGGCCTCTCGGGATTCCTCTCCAGTGGATGCCGGGGCCTAAGATCTTGTGTGGAGTAGGTGCCGGAACCTGAGCATTCCTCTCAAGTGCTGAGATGGATCTTGGGGTACTTCTGGAGTCTCCCCAGGGGAGTCAGTCGTCGTCTCGAGTGGGGGAATGCACGTGCGCTTTCCTCCCGAGCGAAGCAGCAGTGTCACGCTTCCCTTTGCGTGGATCAAGGGATCAGGGGCTTTCCCTCGAGGCTTTCCCACAGGGCTTTCCCACGAGGCTTCCCCACAGGGCTGTCCCACGTGCCACCGTGGTGTGAGTCGATCCTCCCTTGAAAGTCGAGGCAGTGCAGGGAAAACAGGTTTCCCTGCAATGGCCTGAGAAATCAGGGGGACTCTGGGAATGGGGCCTGATCCTGGAGTTCCTCTCGTCTTTCCTGTGGAGAGCGCCTCCTCTTGAGATGCGACAGGAATGCTAGGAATTCTTTCCCGACCACGCAGGGAAAGGATCCCTCCTCTCGAGCTAGCAGTCGGAAACGGGGGCCACTCTGGAAATGGGCCGGGACTCTCATGTTACTCTTGAGTGGAGACCGGTATGTCGGGGAACTTCTTGAGTTGCAGCAAGGGTGTGAAGGACCCTTTGGAAGTTCCAGATGTTTAGGATGTGATTAGCCTCGAGACGCCTCAGCGGAAATGGGCCTCATCTCGCCTGGAGGGGAGAACCTCCTGGATTTTCTCGAGTTGCGGCAGGTGCTCTCAACTTACGACGGGGACCTCAGGACCCGCTCTGGAGGCCTCAGAAAGGCCAGTCCCATGCGAGTTGCTCGGGGCCTCTCGGATTCCTCTCCCTTCGATGCCGGTGCCTAAGATCTGTGTGGAGTGTGCTGGAACCTGAGGATTCCTCTGAGTGCTGACATGGATCTTGTGTACTTCTGGAGTCTCTCAGGCAGTCAGTCCGCTACTCCACTGGGGCATGCACGTGCGCTTTCCTCCCGATCTGTAGCAGCAGTGTCACGCTTCCCTTCCATGGATCAAGGATCTGTGGCTTTCCCTCGAGGCTTTCCCACGAGGCTTTCCCACAGGGCTGTCCCACGTGCCACGTGGTGTGAGTCGATCCTCGGTTTGAAAGTCGAGGCAGTGCAGGAATAAAGGTTTCCCTGGAATGGACTGAGACATCTGGGGACTCTGGGAATGGTGGCACGACCCTGGAGTCCTCTCTATTTTCCTGTGGAGAGCGCCTCCACTTAAGATGCGTTGGAAACGCCGTGAATTCTTTTCCGACCATGCAGGGAAGGATCAATGCTCTCGAGCTATGAGGCGGAAACAGGGCTCCTCTGGATGTGGGTGGGACACTCGTGCTTCCTCTCGAGTGGAGACGGGTTATGTCGGGGAACTTCTTGAGTTGCAGCAAGGGGTGAAGGACCCTTTGGAAGTTCCAGAGGTTAGGTGTGATTAGCCTCGAGACGCCTCAGCGGAAATGGGCCTCATCTCGCCTGGAGGGGAGAACCTCCTGGATTTTCTCGAGTTGCGGCAGGTGCTCTCGACTTACGACGGGGACCTCAGGGACCCGCTCTGGTGGCCTCAGAAAGGCCAGTCCCCATGCGAGTTGCTCGGGGGCATCTCGGGATTCCTCTCCGTCGATGCCGGGCCTAAGACCTTGTTGGAGTCGGTGCCGAACCTGAGATTCCTCTCAGTGCTGGATGGATCTTGGGGTACTTCTGGAGTCTCCCCAGGGGAGTCAGTCTCGTCTCGAGTGGGGCATGCACGTGCGCTTTCCTCCGAGCTGAGCAGCAGTGTCACGCTTCCCTTTGCGTGAATCAAGACACAGGGCTTTCCCTCGAGGCTTTCCCACAGGCTTCCACAGAGGC
>NW_017190871.1:0-11067 GCF_001704415.2 Capra hircus
CCCCGTCGTAAGTCGAGAGCACTGCCGCAACTCGAGAAAATCCAGGAGGTTCTCCCTCCAGGCGAGATGAGGCCCATTTCCGCTGAGGTTTCTCGAGGCTAATCACACCTAACCTCTGAAACTTCCAAACGGTCCTTCACACCCTTGCTGCAACTCTAGAAGTTCCCCGACATACCCGTCTCCACTGGAGAGGAAGCAGGAGAGTCCAGCCCACATCCAGAGGAGCCCGTTTCCGCCTCCTAGCTCGAGAGGAGGGATCCTTTCCTGCCTGGTCTGTAAGAATTCCTGGCGTTCCGTCGCATCTCAAGATGAGGTGCTCTACACAGGAAAGGCGAGAGGAACTCCAGGGACGTGCCACCATTCCAGAGTCCCCCAGATGTCTCCGTCCATTCCAGGGACACCTGTTTTCCCTGCACTGCCTCGACTTTCAAGCCGAGGATCGACTCACTGCGCACGGTGACACGTGGACAGCCCTGTGGGAAAGCCTCTAGGGAAAGCCACAGATCCCTTGATCCACTCGACGGGAAGCGTGACACGGCTCTAGAGCTGGGGAGGAAAGCGCACGGCATGCCCCACTCGAGACGTGGACTGACTCCCCTGGGGAGACTCCAGAAGTACCCCAAGATCCATGCCAGCCCTGGAGAGGAATCCTCAGGTTCCGCAAACGACTCCACACAAGGTCTTAGGCCCCGGCATCGACGGGAGAGGAATCCCGATAGGCCCCGAGCAACTGTCATGGGGACTGTCCTTTCCTGAGGCCACCAGAGCGTGTCCCTGAGGTCCCCGTTGTAAGTCGAGAGCACCTGCCTGCAAATCGAGAAAATCCAGGAGGTTCTCCCTTCCAGGCGAGATGAGGCCCATTTCCGCTGAGGCTTCTCGAGGCTAATCACATCTAACCTCTGAAACTTCCAAAGGGTGATTCACACCCTTGCTGCAACTCAAGAAGTTCCCCGACATACCGTCTCCACTCGAGAGGAAGCACAAGAGTCCCGACAACATCAGAGAAGCCCACTTTCCGCCTCCTAACTCGAGAGGAGGGATCCTTTCCCTGCTTGTCTGGAAAGAATTCCTGGCATTCCGTCGCATCTCAAGATGAGGTGCTCTCCACAGGAAAGGCGACAGGAACTCCAGGGTCGAGCCACCATACCCAGAGTCACCCAGATGTCTCAGTCCATTCCAGGGAAACCTGTTTCCCCTGCACTGCCTCGACTTTCAAGCCGAGGATCGACTCACACCACGGTGGCACGTGGGACAGCCCTGTGGGAAAGTCTCGTGGGAAAGCCTTATGGGAAAGCCTCATGAGGAAGCCTCGAGGGAAAGCCACTGATCCCTTGATCCATGCGAAGGGAAGCGTGACACTGCTGATACAGCTCGGGAGGAAAGCGCACGTGCATGCCCCACTCGAGCCGAGGTCTGACGCCCCTGGGGAGACTCCAGAAGTCCCCGAAGATCCATGTCGGCACTGGAGAGGAATCCTCAGGTTCCGGCACTGACTCCACACAAGGTCTTGCCCGGCATCGACGGGAGAGGAATCCCGAGAAGCCCACGAGCAACTTGCATGAGGACTGGCCTTTCATGAGGCCACCAGAGCATATCTCTGAGGTCCAAGTCGTAAGTCGAGAGCTCCAGCTGCAACTCGAGAAAATCCAGGAGGTTCTCCCCTCCAGGCGAGATGTGGCCCATATCCGATGAGGCATCTCGAGGCTAATCAACAAGCGTCTGGAACTAACAAAGGGGCCCTCAAACCCTAGTTGCAACTCAAGAAGTTGCCCGAAATACCCCTCTCCACTCGAGAGGAAGCACGAGAGTCTTGCCCACACCCAGAGGAGCCCGTTTCCGCCTCATAGCTCGAGAGGAAGGATCCTTTCCCTGCGTTACCGGAAAGAATTCCCGGCATTCCCCTTGCATATCAAGAGGAGGCGCAACCACAGGAAAGGCGAGAGGAACTCCAGGGTCGTGCCACCATTCCCAGATCCCCCAGATGTCTCAGTCCATTCCAGGGAAACCTGTTTTCCCTACACTGCCTCGACTTTCAAGCCGAGCATCGACTCACTGCTTGGTGGCACGTGGAACAGCCCTGTGTGAAAGCCTCGTGGGAAAGCCTCGAGGGAAAGCCACAGATCCCTTGATCCACGCGAAGGGAAGAGTGACACTGCTGCTACAGCTCGGGAGGAAAGCGCACGTGCATGCCCCCACTCGAGACGAGGACTGACTGCCCTGGGTAGATTCCAGAAGTACCCCAGACCCATGTCGGCAGTGCAGAGGATTCCTCAGGTTCCGGCACCGATTCCACACAAGGTCTTAGCCCGGCATCGACGGGAGAGGAATCCCGAGAGGCCCCGAGAAACTAGCATGGGGACTGGCCTTTCCTGAGGCCAGCAGAGCGGGTCCCTGAGGTCCCCGTCGTAACTCGAGAGCACCTGCTGCAACTCGAGAAAATCCAGGAGGTTCTCCCTCCAGGCGAGATGAGGCCCATTTCTGCTGAGGCGCGTCGAGGCTAATCACAACTAAACCTCTGGAACATCCAAAGGTCCTTCACACCCTTGCTGCAACTCAAGAAGTTCCCACATACGACACTCGAGAGGAAGCACGAGAGTCTCGCCCACATCCAGAGGAGCCCCGTTTCCGCCTCCTAGCTCGAGAGGAGGGTCCTTTCCCTGCGTGGTCAGGAAAGAATTCCCGGCGTTTCCCGTCGCATCTCAAGAGGAGGCGCTCTGCACAGGAAAGGCGAGAGGAAGTCCAGGGTCGTGCCACCATTCCCAGAGTCCCCCAGATGTCTCAGTCCATTCCAGGAAACCTGTTTCCCTGCACTGCCTCGACTTTCAAGCCGAGATCGACTCAAACCTCGGTGGCACGTGGGACAGCCCTGTGGGAAAGCCTCCGAGGCAAACCTCGAGGGAAAGCCACAGATCCCTTGATCCACCGGAAGCAAGTGGAACACTGCTGCCTACAAATCGGGAAGAAAGCGCACGTGCATGCCCCACTCGAGACGAGGACTGACTCCCCTGGGGAGACTCCAGAAGTACCCAAGATCCATGTCAGCACTGAGAGGAATCCTCAGGTTCCGGCACCAACTCCACACGAGACCTAGCCCGCATCGACGAGAGAGGAATCCGAGAGGCCCGAGCCAACTCGCATAGGACTGGCATTTCCAGAGGCCACCAGAGCAGGTCCCTGAGGTCCCGTCGTAAGTCGATAGCACCTGTCGCAACTCGAGAAATCCTGGAGGTTCTCCCCTCCAGGCGAGATGAGGCCCATTTCCACTGAGGCGTTCGAGGCCAATCACACCTAACCTCTGGAACTTACAAAGGTCCTTCACACCCTTGCTGCAACTAAAAAGTTCCCCGACCTACCCGTCTCCACCGAGGGAAGCACGAGAGTCCTGCCCACATCCAGAGGAGACCCGTTTCTGCCTCCTAGCTCGAGAGGAGGATCCTTCCCTGCGTGGTCTGAAAGAAGTCCCGGTGTTCCTGTCGCATCTCAAGAGGAGTCGCTTCCACAGAAAGGCGAGAGGAACTCCAGGTCGAGCCACCATACCAGAGTGACCCAGATGTCTCAGTCCATTCCAGGAAACCTGTTTCCCCTGCACTGCCTCGACTTTCAAGCCGAGGATCGACTCACACCACGTGGCACGTGAACAGCCTGTGGGAAAGACTCGTGGGAAAGCCTCGAGGGAAAGCCACAATTCCTTGTTTCACGAGAAGGGAAGCGTGACACTTCTGCTACAGCTCGGAGGAAAGTGCACGTGCATGCCCCCACTTGAGACGAGGATGAAACCCCCGGGGAGACTCCAGAAGCTACCCCAAGATCCATGTCAGCACTGGAGAGGAATCCTCAGGTTCCAGCACTGACTCCACACAAGGTCTTAGGCCCCGTCATCGACGGGAGAGGAATCCCGAGAGGTCCAGAGCAACTCGCATGGGACTGCCTTTCCTGAGGATACCAGAGCGGTCCCTGAGGTCCCCGTCGGAAGCCTAGAGCACCTGCGGCAACTCGAGAAAATCAGGAGTCTCCCCTCCAGTGAGATGAGGCCCATTTCCGCTGAGCGTCTCGAGGCTCATCACACCTAACCTCTGGAACTTCCAAAGGGTCCTTCACACCCTTGCTGCAACTCAAAAAGTTCCCGACATAGCCGTATCCACTCGAGAGGAAGCACGAGAGTCCCGCCCACATCCAGATCGGCCCCGTTTCCGCCTCCTAGCTCGAGAGGAGGGATCCTTTCTCTAGTGGTCGGTAAAGAATTCCCGGTGTTCCCGTCGCATCTCAAGAGGAGGCGCCCTCCACAGGAAAGCGAGAGGAACTCCAGGGTCGTTCTACCATTTCCAGAGTCCCTCAGAAGTCTCAGTCCATTCCAGGGAAAACTGTTTTCCCTGCACTGCCTCGACTTTCAAGTCGAGGATCGACTCACACCACGGTGGCACGTGGGACAGCCCTGTGGGACAGCCCTGTGGGAAAGCCTCGAGGGAAAGACACAGATCCCTTGATCCACGCGAAGGGAAGCGTGACACTGCTGCTACAGCTCGGGAGGAAAGCGCACGTGCATGCCACCACTTAGAGGAGGACTGACTCCCCTGGGGAGACTTCAGAATTACCCCAAGATCCATGTCAGCAATGGAGAGGAATTCTCAGGTTTTTGCCACAGAGTACACATAAGATCTTAGGCCCCGGCTTTGACGGGAGAGGAAACCCGAGAGGCCCCGAGCAACTCGCATGGGGACTGGCCTTTCGTGAGGCCACCAGAGCGGGTCCCTGAGGTCCCTGTCGTATGTCGAGAGCACCTGCCGGCACTCGAGAAAATCCAGGAGGTTCTCCCCTCCAGGCGAGATGAGGCCCATTTCGCTGAAGCGTCTCGAGGCTAATCACACCTAACCTCTGGAAATTCCAAAGGGTCCTTCACACCCTTGCTGCATCTCAAGAAGTTCCCCGACATACCCGTCTCCACTCGAGAAGGAAGTACGAGTGTCCCGCCCTCATCCAGAGGATCCCCATTTACACCTCCTAGTTCGAGAGAAGGGATCCTTTCCCTGCGTGTTCGGTAAAAAATTCTCGGTGCTTCCGTCGCAGCTCAAGAGGAGGCGCTCTCCCAGGAAAGGCGAGAGAACTCCAGGGTCGTGCCACCATTCCCAGAGACCCCCAGATGTCTCAGTCCATTCCCAGAGAAACCTGTTTTCCCGCACTGCCTCGACTTTCATGCGGAGGAACGACTCACACTACGGTGGCACGTGCTACCAAACCTGTTGGAAGCCTCGTGGGAAAGCCTCGAGGGATAGCCACAGATACCTTGATCCACGGGAAGGGAAGCGTGAATCTGCTGCTTCCGCTCGGGAGGAAAGCGCACGTGCATGCCCCCACTCGAGACGACGAAAGACTCCCCTGGGGAGACTCAAGAAGTAGCCCAAGATCCATGTCAGCACTGGAGAGGAATCCTCAGGTTCCAGCACCGACTCCACACAAGGACTTAGGCCCCGGCATCGACGGGAGTGGAGTCCCGAGAGGACCCCGAGCAACTCGCATGGATACTGGCCTTTCCTGAGGCCACCAGAGCGGGTCCCTGAGGTCCCCATCGTAAGTCGAGAGCACCTGCCGCAACTAGAGAAAATCCAGGTGGTTTTCCCCTGAGGCGAGATGAGGCCCATTTCTGCTGAGGTGTCTCAAGGCTAATCACACCTAACCTCTGTAACTTCCAAAGGTTGATTCACACCCTTGCTGCAACTCAAGAAGTTCACCGACATACCCGTCTCTACTTGAGAGGAAGCACGAGAGTACCGCTCAACATCCAGAGGAACCCCGTTTCCGCCTCCTAGCTCGAGAGGCAGGGATCATTTCATTTCGTGGTCGGGAAAGAATACCCAGCGTTCCCGTCGCTTCTCAAGAGGAGGCGCTCTCCACAGGAAAGGCGAGAGGAACTCCAGGGTGTTGCCACCATTCCCAGAGTCCCCCAGATGTCTCAGTCTCTTCCAGGGAAACCTGTTTTCCCTGCACTGCCTCGACTTTCCAGCCAAGGATAGACTCACACCACGGTGGCACGTGGGACAGCCCTGTGAGAAAGTCTCGTGGGAAAGCCTTATGGGAAAGCCTCATGAGGAAGCCTCGAGGGAAAGCCACTGATCCCTTGATCCATGCGAAGGGAAGCGTGACACTGCTGCTACAGCTCGGAGGAAAGCGCACGTGCATGCCCCCACTCGAGCCGAGGTCTGACGCCCCTGGGGAGACTCCAGAAGTCCCCGAAGATCCATGTCGGCACTGGAGAGGAATCCTCAGGTTCCGGCACTGACTCCACACAAGGTCTTGCCCCGGCATGGACGGGAGAGGAATCCCGAGAGGCCCCGAGCAACTCGCATGGGGACTGGCCTTTCATGAGGCCACCAGAGCGGGTCCCTGAGGGTCCCTGTCGTAAGTCGAGAGCACCTGCCTGCAAGTCGAGAAAATCCAGGAGGTTCTCCCCTCCAGGCGAGATGAGGCCCATTTCCGCTGAGGCGTTCGAGGCTATTCACACCTAAACTCTGGAACTTCCAAAGGGTCGTTCACACCCCTTGTTGCCAACTCAAGAAGTTCCCGGACATTCCCGTCTCCACTCGAGAGGAAGCACGAGAGTCCCGGCCTCATCCAGAGGAGCCCCGTTTCCGTCTCCTAGCTCGAGAGGAGGGATCCTTTCCCTGCGTGTTCGGGAAAGAATTCCCGGCGTTCCGTCGTCGCATCTCAAGAGGAGGCGCTCTCCACAGGGAAAGGCGAGAGGAACTCCAAGGTCGTGCCACCATCCCAGAGCCAACCAGATGTCTCCGTCCATTCCAGGGAAACCTGTTTTTCCAAGCACTGCCCTCGACTTTCAAGCCGAGGATCGACTCACACCACGGTGGCACGTGGGACAGCCCTGTGGGGAAAGCCTCGTGGGAAAGCCTCGAGGGAAAGCCCCTGATCCCTTGATCCACCGGGAAGGGAAGCGTGACACTGCTGCTACAGCTCCGGGAGGAAAGCGCATGTGAATGCCCCCCTCTCGGGACGAGGACTGACTCCACTGGGGAGACTACAGAAGTACCCCCAAGATCCATTTCTGCACTGGAGAGGAATGCTCAAGTTCCGGGACCGACTCCACACAAAATCTTAGGCCCCGGCATAGACGGGAGATGAATCCCGAGAGGCCTCCGAGCAACTCGCATGGGGACAGGCCTTTCCTGAGCCACCAGAGCGGGTCCCTGAGGTTCCCGTCGTAAGTTGAGAGCACCTGCGAAACTCGAGAAAATCCAGGAGGTTCTCCCCTCCAGGCGAGATGAGGCCCATTTCCGCTGAGGCGTCTCGAGGCTAATCACACCTAAACTCTGGAACTTCCAAGGGTCCTTCACACCCTTGCTGCAACTCAAGAAGTTCTGCCAACATTCCCGACTCCACTCGAGAGGAAGCACGAGAGTCCCGCCCACATCCAGAGAGCCCCGTTTCCGCCTCCTAGCTCGAGGGAGGATCCTTTCCCAGCGTGGTCGGGAAAGAATACCCGGCGTTCCCGTTGCATCTCAAGAGGAGGTGCTCTCCACAGGAAGGCGAGAGGAACTCCAGGGTCGGGCCACCATTCCCAGAGTCCCCTGGATGTCTCAGTCCATTCCAGGAAAACTGTTTTCCCAGCACTGCCTCGACTTTCAAGCCGAGGATTGACTCACACCACGGTGGCACTTGGGACAGCCCTGTGGGAAAGCCTCGTGGAAAGCCTCGAGGGAAAGCCCCTGATCCTTGATCCACGCGAAGGGAAGCGTGACACCTCTGCTACAACTCGGGAGGAAAGCGACGTGCATGCCCACACTCGAGACAAGGACTGACTCCCATGGGGAGACTCCAGAAGTACCCCAAGTACATGTCAGCACTGGAGAGGAATTCTCAGGTTCCGGCGCTGACTCCACACAAGTTTTAGGCCCAGCATCGACGGGAGAGGAAACCCTAGAGGCCCCCGAGAGGCCCCGAGCAACTCGCATGGGGCCTGGCCTTTCCTGAGGGCACCAGAGCGGGTCCCTGAGGTCCCCGTCGTAAGTCGAGGGCACCTGCCGCAACTCGAGAAAATCCAGGAGGTTCTCCCCTCCAGGCGAGATGAGGCCCATTACCGCTGAGGCGTCTCGAGGCTAATCACACCTAACCTATGGAACTTACAAAGGGTCCTTCACGCCCTTGCTGCAACTCAAGAAGCTCCCCCACATACCCGTCTCCACTCGAGAGGAAGCCGAGTAGTCCCGCCCACATCCAGAGGAGCCCCGTTACTGCCTCCTAACTCGAGAGGAGGGATCCTTTCACTGAGTGGTCGCGTCAAGTATTCCCGGAGTTCCCGTCTCATCTCAAGAGGAGGCGCTCTCCACAGGAAAGGCGAGAGGAACTCCAGGTTCGTGCACCCATTCCCAGAGGCCCCAAGATGTCTCAGTCCATTCCATGGAAACCTGTTTCTCCTGCACTGCCTCAACTTTCTAGCCTAGGATCGACACACAACACGGTGGCACGTGGGACAGCCCTTTGGAAAGTCTCGTGGAAAGCCTCGTGGAAAAGACTCGTGGGAAAGCCTCGAGGGAAAGCCGCAGATACCTTGATCCACGCGAAGGGAAGCGTGACACTGCTGCTACAGCTCGGGAGGAAGCGCACGTGCATGCCCCACTCGAGATGAGGACTGACTCCCGTGGGGAGACTGGAGAAGTACCCCAAGATCCTTGTCAGCACTGCAAAGGAATCCTCAGGTTCCGGCACCGACACCACACAAGGTCTTAGGCCCTGGCATCGACGGGAGAGGAACCCGAGAGGGCCCTGAGTAAACTCGCCATGAGGACTGGTCTTTCCTGAGGCCACCAGAGCGGTCTCTGAGGTCCCTGTCGTAAGTCGAGAGCACCTGCCGCAACTCGAGAAAATCCAGGAGGTTCTCCCCTCCAGGCGAGATGAGGCCCATTTCCGCAGAGGCGACTCGAGGCTTATCACACCTGACCTCTGGAACTTCCAAAGGGTCCTTCACACCTTGCTGCAACTCAAGAAGTTCCCCGACATACCCGTCTCCACTCGAGAGGAAGCACGAGAGTCCGCCCCACATCCAGAGGAGCCCCGTTTCCGCCTCGTAGCTCGAGAAGAGGGATCCTTTCCCTTCGTCGTCGGGAAAGAATTCCCGGCCTTCCCGTCGCATCTCAAGAGGAGGCGCTCTCCACAGGAAAGACGAGAGGACTCCAGGGCCTTGCCAGCATTCCAAGAGTCCCCCAGATGTCTAAGTCCATTCCAGAAGAAACTGTTTTCCCTGCACTGCCTCGACGTTCACGCCGAGGATCGACTCACACCACCGTGGCACGTGGGACAGCCCTGTTGGAAAGCCTCGTGGGAAAGCCTCAATGGAAAGCGACAGATCCCTTGATCCACACGTCGGCAAGCGTGACACTGCTGCTGCAGATCGTGAGGAAATGGCAGGTGCATGCCCCCACACGACATGAGGACTGACGCCCCTGGTGAGACTCCAGAAGTACGGAAAGATTCATGTCAGCACTGGAGAGGCATCCTCAGGGTCTGGCCCTGACTCCACACAAGGTCTTAGGCACCGGCATCGATGGGAGAGGAATCCCTAAAGGCCCCTGGTAACTCGCATGGGGACTGGCCTTTCCTGAGGCCACCAGAGCGGGTCCCTGAGGACCCGTCGTAACTCGAGAGCACCTGCCGCAACTGGGTAAAATCCAGGAGGTTCTCCCCTAAAGGCGGAATGAGGCCCATTTCCTCTCTGAGGTGTCTGGAGGCTCATCACACCTAACCTCTGGAAATTAAAAAGGGTCCTTGCTGCAACTCAAGAAGTTCCCCGACATACCCGTCTCCACACGAGAGGAAGCACGAGGGTCCCGCCCACATTCAGAGGAACCCCGTTTCCGAGATGAAGGATCCTATCCTGCTTAGTCAGGAAAGATTTTTCGGCGTTCCATGGCATCTCAAGAGCAAGGGTTCTCAATAGGAAAGGCAAGAGGAACTCCAGGGTCGTGCCACCATTTCAAGAGTCCCCCAGATGTCTCAGTCCATTTCAGAGGAACCCGTTTTCCCAGCACTGCCTCGACTTTCACGCGAGGATCCACTCACACCATGGTGGCATGTGGGACAGCCCTGTGAGAAAGCCTCGAGGAAAGCCACAGATCCCTTGATCCCCGCGACGGGAAGCGTGACACATCTGCTACACTGTCCCTGAGGTCACGGTCGTATGTCGAGAGTACCTGCCGCAACTCGAGAAAATCCAGGAGGTTCTCTGCTCCAGTCTAGATGAGGCCCATTTTCTCTGCGGCGTCTCGAGAGTAATCACAACTAAACTCTGCGAACTTCCAAAGTGTCCTAAACACCCTTGCTAAAACTCAAGAAGTCCCCGACATACCCGTCTCCACTCCAGAGGAAGCACGAGGGGTCCGGCAACCGCCAGAGGAGCTCCGTTTCCCTCCTCCAAGCTCGAGATGAGGGATCCTTCCCTGCTTCCTCGGGAAAGAATTCCCGATGTTTCGACGCATCTCAAGAGGAGGCGCGCTGCACAGGAAAGGCGAGAGGAAGTCATGGGTCGTGCCACCATTCCAAGAGTCCCCCAGATGTCTCAGTCCATTCCAGAGATCCTGTTTTCCCTGCACTGCTTCGACTTTCACGCTGAGGATCGACTCACACCTGTGGCACGTGTGATAACCCTGTGGGGAAAGCCTCGTGGGAAAGCCTCGAGGGAAAGCCACAGATCCCTTAATCCACGCGACGGGAAGCGTGACACTGCTGCTAAAGCACGGCGAGGAAAGCGAACGTGCATGCCCCCACTCGCAGACGAGGACTGACTCGACTGGGTAGACTCCAGAAGTACCCCAAGATCCATGACAGCCTGGAGAGGAATCCTCAGGTTCCGGCACTGACTCCACACAAGTCTTAGGCCCCAGCATCGACGAGAGAGGAATCCCGAGAGGCCCCCGCGCAACTCGAATGGGGACTGGCCTTTCCTGAGGCCACCAGAGCGGGTCCCTGAGGTCCCCGTCGTAAGTCGAGAGCACCTGCCCGCAACTCGAGAAAATCCAAGAGGTTCTCCCCTCAAGCAGATGAGGGCCCATTTACACGGAGGCGTCT
>NW_017190872.1:0-11067 GCF_001704415.2 Capra hircus
GGCTTTCCCACAGGGCTGTCCCACGTGCCACCGTGGTGTGAGTCAATACTCGGCTTGAAGTCGAGGCAGTGCAAGAAAAACAGGTTTCCCTCGAATGGACTGAGACATCTGGGGACTCTGGGAATGGTGGCACGAACCTGGAGTTCCTCTCGCCTATCCTGTGGAGAGCGCTTCCTCTTGAGATGCGACGGAACCCGGGAATTCTTTCCCGTCCACTCAGAGAAAGGATCCCTACTCTCGAGCTAGGAGGCGGAAACGGGGCTCCTTGGATGTGGGCGGGACTCTGTGCATCCTCTCGAGTGGAGACGGGTATGTCTGGGATCCTCTTGAGTTGCAGCAAGGGTGTGAAGGACCTTTTTGGAAGTTCCAGAGGTTAGATGTGATTAGCCTCGAGAGGCCTCAGCGAAATGTGCCTCATCTCGCCCGGATGGGAGAACCTCTTGGATTTTCTCCTGTTGGGGCAGCTATTCTCGACTTACGATGGGGACCTCAGGGACCCGCTTGGTGGCCTCAGGAAAGGCCAGTCCCCATGCGAGTTGCTCGGGGCCTCTCGGGATTCCCTCACGTCGATGCCGGGCCTAAGACCTTGTGTGGAGTCGGTGCCGGATCCTTAGGATTCCCCAGTGTGCTGACATGGATCTTGGGGTACTTCTGGAGTCTCCCCAGGGGAGTCAGGTCTCGTCTCAAGTGGGGGTATGCACGTGCGCTTTCCTCCCGAGATGTAGCAGCAGTGTCATGCATCCCTTCGCGGGGATCAAGGGATCTGTGGCTTTCCCTCGAGGCTTTCCCACCAGGCTTTCCCACGAGGCTTTCCCACAGGGCTGTCCCACGTGCCACCGTGGTGTGAGTCGATCCTCGCTTGAAAGTCGAGGCAGTGCAGGGAAACAGATTTCCCTGGAATGGACTGAGACATCTGGGGACTCATGGGAATGGTGGCACGACCTCTGGAGATCCTCTCGCCTTTCCGGTGGAGAGGGCCTCCTCTTGAGATGCGACGGGAACACCGGGAATTCTTTCCGACAACGCAGGGAAAGGATCCTCCTCTCGAGCTAGGAGGCGGAAACGGGGCCTCTGGATGTGGGCGGACCTCGTGCTTCCTCTCGAGTGGAAGACGGGTATGTCAGGGAACTTCTGATGCAGCAAGGGTGTGAGGACCCTTTGGAAGTTCCAGAGTTAGGTGTGATTAGCCTCGAGTCGCCTCTGCGAAATGGGCTCATCTCGCCTGGACGGGAGAACCTCTGGATTTTCTCGAGTTGCGGCAGGTGCTCTCGACTTATGACGAGGACCTCAGGGACCCGCTCTGGTGGCCTCAGGAAAGGCCATGCCCCATGCGAGTTGTTCGGGGTCCTCTCGGGATTCCTCTCCCGACGATGCCGGGGCCTAAGATCTTGTGTGGAGTCGGTGCCGGTCATGAGCATTCCTCTCCAGTGCTGACATGGATCCTGGGCTTCTTCTGGAGTCTCCCCAGGGGAGTCAGTCCTCGTCTCGAGTGGGGGCATGCACGTGCGCTTTCCTCCCGAGCTGTAGCAGCAGTGTCACTCTTCCCTTCGCGAGGATCAAGGGATCAGGGGCTTTCCCTCGAGGCTTTCCCACGAGGCTTTCCCATAGGGCTGTCCCAAGTGCCGCCGTGGTGTGAGTCGATCCTCGGCTTGAAAGTCGAGGCAGTGCAGGGAAAACAGGTTTCCCTGGAATGGACTGAGACATCTGGGGGACTCTGGGAATGGTGGCACGACCCTGGAGTTCCTCTCGCCTTTCCTGTGAAGAGCGCCTCCTCTTGAGATGCGACGGGAACGCCGGGAATTCTTTCCCGACCACGCAGGGAAAGGATCCCTCCTCTCGAGCTAGGAGGCGGAACCGGGGCTCCTCTGGATGTGGGCAGGACTCTCGTGCTTCCTCTCGAGTGGAGACGTGTATGTCGGGGTACTTGTTGAGTTGCAACAATGGTGTGAAGGACCCTTTGTAGGTTCCAGAGTTTAGGTGTTATAAGCCTCGAGACGCCTCAGCGGAATTGGATCTCACCTCGCCCGGATGGGAGAACCTCCTGGATTTTCTCGTGTTTGGGCAGCTGTTCTCGACTTACGACGGGGACCTCAGGGACCCGCTCTGGTGCCCTCAGGAAAGGCCAGTCCCCATGCGAGTTGCTCGGGGGACTCTCGGGGCCTCTCAGGTTCCTCTCCCGTCGATGCTGGGGCCTAAAACCTTGGTGTGGAGTCAGTGCCGGGACCTGAGGATTCCTCTCCAGTTCTAACATGGATCTTGGGGTACATCTGGAGTCTCCCCGGCGGAGTCAGTCCTCGTCTAGAGTGGGGGCATGCACGTGCGATTTCCTCCCGAGCTGTAGCCGCAGTGTCACACTTTCCTTCACGTGGAACAAGGGATCTGTGGCATTCCCTCGAGGCTTTCCCACGAGGCTTTTCCACGAGGCTTTCCCACAGGGCTGTCCCACGTGCCACCGTGGTGTGAGTCTATCCTCGGCTTGAAAGTCAAAACAGTGCAGAGAAAACAGGTTTCCCGGGAATGGACTGAGATATCTGGGGGACTCTGGGAATGCTGGCATGACCCCGGAGTTCCTCTCGCCTTTCCTGTGGAGAGCGCCTCCTCTTGAGTTGCGACAGGAACGCCGGGAATTCTTTCTCGAGCACGCAGGGAAAGGATCCCTCCTCTCGAGCTAGGAGGTGGAAACGGGGCTCCTCTGGATGTGGGCGGGACTCTCGTGCTTCCTCTCGAGTGGAGTCGGGAATGATGCGGAACTTCTTGAGTTGCAGCAAGGGTGTGAAGGACCCTTTGGAAGTTCCAGAGTTTAGGTGTGATTAGCCTCGAGACGCCTCAGCGGAAATGGGCCTCATCTCGCCTGGAGGGGAGAACCTCCTGGATTTTCTCGAGTTTCGGCAGGTGCTCTCGACTTACGACCGGGACCTCAGGGACCCGCTCTGGTGGCCTCAGGAAAGGCCAGTCCCCTTGCGAGTTGCTCGGGGGCCTCTCGGGGGCCTCTCGGGATTCCTCTCCCGTCGATATCGGGGCCTAAGATCTTGTGTGGAGTCGGTGCCAGACCTGAGGTTTCCTCTCCAGTTCTGACATGGATCTTGGGTACTTCTGGAGTCTCCCCAGCGGAGTCAGTCCTCGTCTCGAGTGGGGGCATGCACGTGCGATTTCCTCCTGAGCTGTAGCCGCAGTGTCACCCTTTCCTTCACGTGGAACAAGGGATCTGTGGCATTCCCTCGAGGCTTTCCCACGAGGCTTTCCCACGAGGCTTTCCCACAGGGCTGTCCCACGTGCCACCGTGGTGTGAGTCTATCCTCGGCTTGAAAGTCAAAACAGTGCAGAGAAAACAGGTTTCCCTGGAATGGACTGAGACATCTGGGGGACTCTGGGAATGCTGGTATGACCCCGGAGTTCCTCTCGCCTTTCCTGTGGAGAGCGCCTCCTCTTGAGATGCGACGGGAACGCCGGGAATTCTTTCTCGAGCACGCAGGGAAAGGATCCCTCCTCTCGAGCTAGGAGGTGGAAACGGGGCTCCTCTGGATGTGGTCGGGACTCTCGTGCTTCCTCTCGAGTGGAGACGGGTATGTCAGGGAACTTCTTGAGTTGCAGCAAAGGTGTGAAGGATCCTTTGGAAGTTCCAGAGGTCAGGTGTGATTAGCCTCAGGAAGCCTCAGCAGAAATGGGCCTCATCTCGCCTGGAGGGTAGAACCTCCTGATTTTCTCGAGTTGTGGCAGGTGCACTCGACTTACGACGGGGACCTCAGGGACGCACCCTTGTGGCATCCGTAAAGTAAACTTCCTTGCGAGTTACTCGGGGGCCTCTCGGGATTCCTCTCCCGTCGATGCCGGGGCCTAAGACCTTGTGTGGAGTCGGTGCCAGGACCTGAGGATTCCTCTCCAGTGCTGACATGGATCTTTGGGTACTTCTGGAATCTCCCCAGGGAAGTCAATCCTCGTCTCGAGTTGGGGCATGCACGTGCCCTTTCCTCCCTAGCTGTAGCAGCAATGTCACGCTTCCCTTCGCGTGGAACAAGGGATTTGGGGCATTCCCTCGAGGCTTTCCCAAAAGGCTTTCCCACGAGGCTTTCCCACAGGGCTGTCCCACGTGCCACCGTGTTGTGAGTCGATCCTCGGCTTGAAAGTCGAGGCAGTGCAGGGAAAACAGGTTTCCCTGGAATGGACTGAGGCATCTGGGGGACTCTGGGAATGGTGGCACGACCCTGGAGTTCCTCTCGCCTTTCCTGTGGAGAGCGCCTCCTCTTGAGATGCGACGGGAACGCCGGGAATTCTTTCCCGACCACGCAGGTAAAGGATCCCTCCTCTCGAGCTAAGAGGCCGAAACGGGGCTCCTCTGGATGTGGGCGGGACTCTCGTGCTTCCTCTCGAGTGGAGACGGGTATGTCGCGGAACTTCTTGAGTTGCAGCAAGGGTGTGAAGGACCCTTTGGAAGTTCCAGAGGTTAGGTGTGATTAGCCTCAGCGGAAATGAGCCTCATCTCGCCTGAAGGCGAGAACCTCCTGGATTTTCTCGAGTTGCAGCAGGTGCTCTCAACTTACGACGGGGACCTCAGGGACCCGCTCTGGTGGCCTCAGGAAAGGCCAGTCCCCATGCGAGTTGCTCGGGGGCCTCACGGGATTCCTCTCCCGTCTATGCCGGGGCCTAAGACCTTGTGTGGAGTCTGTGCCGGAACCTGAGCATTCCTCTCCAGTGCTGACATGGATCTTGGGGTACTTCTGTAGTCTCCCCAGTGAAGTCAGTCCTCGTCTCGAGTGGGGGCATGCACATGTGGTTTCCTCCCGATCTGTAGCAGCAGTGTCACGCTTCCCTTCGCGTGGATCAAGGGATGAGGAGCTTTCCCTCGAGGCTTTCCCACGAGGCTTTCCCACAGAGCTGTCCCACGTGCCACCGTGGTGTGAGTCGATCCTCGTCTTGAAAGTCGAGGCAGTGCCGGGAAAACACGTTTCCCTGGAATGGACTGAGGCATCTGGGGGACTCTGGGAATGGTGGCACGACCCTGGAGTTCCTCTCGCCTTTCCTGTGGAGAGCGGCCTCCTCTTGAGATGCGACGGGAACGCCGGGAATTCTTTCCCGACCACGCAGGTAAAGGATCCCTCCTCTCGAGCTAAGAGGCCGAAACGGGGCTCCTCTGGATGTGGGCGGGACTCTCGTGCTTCCTCTCGAGTGGAGACGGGTATGTCGCGGAAATTCTTGAGTTGCAGCAAGGGTGTGAAGGACCCTTTGGAAGTTCCAGAGGTTAGGTGTGATTAGCCTCAGCGGAAATGAGCCTCATCTCACCTGGAGGCGAGAACCTCCTGGATTTTCTCGAGTTGCAGCAGGTGCTCTCAACTTACGACGGGGACCTCAGGGACCCGCTCTGGTGGCCTCAGGAAAGGCCAGTCCCCATGCGAGTTGCTCGGGGGCCTCACGGGATTCCTCTCCCGTCTATGCCGGGGCCTAAGACCTTGTGTGGAGTCTGTGCCGGAACCTGAGCATTCCTCTCCAGTGCTGACATGGATCTTGGGGTACTTCTGTAGTCTCCCCAGTGAAGTCAGTCCTCGTCTCGAGTGGGGGCATGCACATGTGGTTTCCTCCCGATCTGTAGCAGCAGTGTCACGCTTCCCTTCGCGTGGATCAAGGGATGAGGAGCTTTCCCTCGAGGCTTTCCCACGAGGCTTTCCCACAGAGCTGTCCCACGTGCCACCGTGGTGTGAGTCGATCCTCGGCTTGAAAGTCGAGGCAGTGCAGGGAAAACACGTTTCCCTGGAATGGACTGAGGCATCTGGGGGACTCTGGGAATGGTGGCACGACCCTGGAGTTCCTCTCGCCTTTCCTGTGGAGAGCGCCTCCTCTTGAGATGCGACGGGAATGCCGGGAATTCTTTCCCGACCACGCAGGTAAAGGATCCCTCCTCTCGAGCTAAGAGGCCGAAACGGGGCTCCTCTGGATGTGGGCGGGACTCTCGTGCTTCCTCTCGAGTGGAGACGGGTATGTCGCGGAACTTCTTGAGTTGCAGCAAGGGTGTGAAGGACCCTTTGGAAGTTCCAGAGGTTAGGTGTGATTAGCCTCAGCGGAAATGAGCCTCATCTCGCCTGGAGGCGAGAACCTCCTGGATTTTCTCGAGTTGCAGCAGGTGCTCTCAACTTACGACGGGGACCTCAGGGACCCGCTCTGGTGGCCTCAGGAAAGGCCAGTCCCCATGCGAGTTGCTCGGGGGCCTCACGGGATTCCTCTCCCGTCTATGCCGGGGCCTAAGACCTTGTGTGGAGTCTGTGCCGGAACCTGAGCATTCCTCTCCAGTGCTGACATGGATCTTGGGGTACTTCTGTAGTCTCCCCAGTGAAGTCAGTCCTCGTCTCGAGTGGGGGCATGCACATGTGGTTTCCTCCCGATCTGTAGCAGCAGTGTCACGCTTCCCTTCGCGTGGATCAAGGGATGAGGAGCTTTCCCTCGAGGCTTTCCCACGAGGCTTTCCCACAGAGCTGTCCCACGTGCCACCGTGGTGTGAGTCGATCCTCGGCTTGAAAGTCGAGGCAGTGCAGGGAAAACACGTTTCCCTGGAATGGACTGAGGCATCTGGGGGACTCTGGGAATGGTGGCACGACCCTGGAGTTCCTCTCGCCTTTCCTGTGGAGAGCGCCTCCTCTTGAGATGCGACGGGGAATGCCGGGAATTCTTTCCCGACCACGCAGGTAAAGGATCCCTCCTCTCGAGCTAAGAGGCCGAAACGGGGCTCCTCTGGATGTGGGCGGGACTCTCGTGCTTCCTCTCGAGTGGAGACGGGTATGTCGCGGAACTTCTTGAGTTGCAGCAAGGGTGTGAAGGACCCTTTGGAAGTTCCAGAGGTTAGGTGTGATTAGCCTCAGCGGAAATGAGCCTCATCTCGCCTGGAGGCGAGAACCTCCTGGATTTTCTCGAGTTGCAGCAGGTGCTCTCAACTTACGACGGGGACCTCAGGGACCCGCTCTGGTGGCCTCAGGAAAGGCCAGTCCCCATGCGAGTTGCTCGGGGCCTCACGGGATTCCTCTCCCGTCTATGCCGGGGCCTAAGACCTTGTGTGGAGTCTGTGCCGGAACCTGAGCATTCCTCTCCAGTGCTGACATGGATCTTGGGGTACTTCTGTAGTCTCCCCAGTGAAGTCAGTCCTCGTCTCGAGTGGGGGCATGCACATGTGGTTTCCTCCCGATCTGTAGCAGCAGTGTCACGCTTTCCCTTCGCGTGGATCAAGGGATGAGGAGCTTTCCCTCGAGGCTTTCCCACGAGGCTTTCCCACAGAGCTGTCCACGTGCCACCGTGGTGTGAGTCGATCCTCGGCTTGAAAGTCGAGGCAGTGCAGGGAAAACACGTTTCCCTGGAATGGACTGAGGCATCTGGGGGACTCTGGGAATGGTGGCACGACCCTGGAGTTCCTCTCGCCTTTCCTGTGGAGAGCGCCTCCTCTTGAGATGCGACGGGAATGCCGGGAATTCTTTCCCGACCACGCAGGTAAAGGATCCCTCCTCTCGAGCTAAGAGGCCGAAACGGGGCTCCTCTGGATGTGGGCGGGACTCTCGTGCTTCCTCTCGAGTGGAGACGGGTATGTCGCGGAACTTCTTGAGTTGCAGCAAGGGTGTGAAGGACCCTTTGGAAGTTCCAGAGGTTAGGTGTGATTAGCCTCAGCGGAAATGAGCCTCATCTCGCCTGGAGGCGAGAACCTCCTGGATTTTCTCGAGTTGCAGCAGGTGCTTCTCAACTTACGACGGGGACCTCAGGGACCCGCTCTGGTGGCCTCAGGAAAGGCCAAGTCCCCATGCGAGTTGCTCGGGGCCTCACGGGATTCCTCTCCCGTCTATGCCGGGGCCTAAGACCTTGTGTGGAGTCTGTGCCGGAACCTGAGCATTCCTCTCCAGTGCTGACATGGATCTTGGGGTACTTCTGTAGTCTCCCCAGTGAAGTCAGTCCTCGTCTCGAGTGGGGGCATGCACATGTGGTTTCCTCCCGATCTGTAGCAGCAGTGTCACGCTTCCTTCGCGTGGATCAAGGGATGAGGAGCTTTCCCTCGGAGGCTTTTCCCACGAGGCTTTCCCACAGAGCTGTCCCACGTGCCACCGTGGTGTGAGTCGATCCTCGGCTTGAAAGTCGAGGAAGTGCAGGGAAAACACGTTTCCCTGGAATGGACTGAGGCATCTGGGGGACTCTGGGAATGGTGGCCACGACCCTGGAGTTCCTCTCGCCTTTCCTGTGGAGAGCGCCTCCTCTTGAGATGCGACGGGAACGCCGGGAATTCTTTCCCGACCACGCAGGTAAAGGATCCCTCCTCTCGAGCTAAGAGGCCGAAACGGGGCTCCTCTGGATGTGGGCGGGACTCTCGTGCTTCCTCTCGAGTGGAGACGGGTATGTCGCGGAACTTCTTGAGTTGCAGCAAGCGGTGTGAAGGACCCTTTTGGAAGTTCCAGAGGTTAGGTGTGATTAGCCTCAGCGGAAATGAGCCTCATCTCGCCTGGAGGCGAGAACCTCCTGGATTTTCTCGAGTTGCAGCAGGTGCTCTCAACTTACGACGGGGACCTCAGGGACCCGCTCTGGTGGCCTCAGGAAAGGCCAGTCCCCATGCGAGTTGCTCGGGGCCTCACGGATTCCTCTCCCGTCTATGCCGGGGCCTAAGACCTTGTGTGGAGTCTGTGCCGGAACCTGAGCATTCCTCTCCAGTGCTGACATGGATCTTGGGGTACTTCTGTAGTCTTCCCCAGTGAAGTCAGTCCTCGTCTCGAGTGGGGGCATGCACATGTGGTTTCCTCCCGATCTGTAGCAGCAGTGTCACGCTTCCCTTCGCGTGGATCAAGGGATGAGGAGCTTTCCCTCGAGGCTTTCCCACGAGGCTTTCCCACAGAGCTGTCCCACGTGCCACCGTGGTGTGAGTCGATCCTCGGCTTGAAAGTCGAGGCAGTTGCAGGGAAAACACGTTTCCCTGGAATGGACTGAGGCATCTGGGGGACTCTGGGAATGGTGGCACGACCCTGGAGTTCCTCTCGCCTTTCCTGTGGAGAGCGCCTCCTCTTGAGATGCGACGGGAATGCCGGGAATTCTTTCCCGACCACGCAGGTAAAGGATCCCTCCTCTCGAGCTAAGAGGCCGAAACGGGGCTCCTCTGGATGTGGGCGGGACTCTCGTGCTTCCTCTCGAGTGGAGACGGGTATGTCGCGGAACTTCTTGAGTTGCAGCAAGGGTGTGAAGGACCCTTTGGAAGTTCCAGAGTTAGGTGTGATTAGCCTCAGCGGAAATGAGCCTCATCTCGCCTGGAGGCAAACCTCCTGGATTTTCTCGAGTTGCAGCAGGTGCTCTCAACTTACGACGGGGACCTCAGGGACCCGCTCTGGTGGCCTCAGGAAAGGCCAGTCCCCATGCGAGTTGCTCGGGGGCCTCACGGGATTCCTCTCCCGTCTATGCCGGGCCTAAGACCTTGTGTGGAGTCTGTGCCGGAACCTGAGCATTCCTCTCCAGTGCTGACATGGATCTTGGGTACTTCTGTAGTCTCCCCAGTGAAGTCAGTCCTCGTCTCGAGTGGGGCATGCACATGTGGTTTCCTCCCGATCTGTAGCAGCAGTGTCACGCTTCCTTCGCGTGGATCAAGGGATGAGGAGCTTTCCCTCGAGGCTTTCCCAGAGCTTCCCACAGAGCTGTCCCACGTGCCACCGTGGTGTGAGTCGATCCTCGGCTTGAAAGTCGAGGAAGTGCAGGGAAAACACGTTTCCCTGGAATGGACTGAGGCATCTGGGGGACTCTGGGAATGGTGGCACGACCCTGGAGTTCCTCTCGCCTTTCCTGTGGAGAGCGCCTCTCTTGAGATGCGACGGGAACGCCGGGAATTCTTTCCCGACCACGCAGGTAAAGGATCCCTCCTCTCGAGCTAAGAGGCGGAAACGGGGCTCCTCTGGATGTGGGCGGGACTCTCGTGCTTCTCTCGAGTGGAGACGGGTATGTCGGGGAACTTCTTGAGTTGCAGCAAGGGTGTGAAGGACCCTTTGGAAGTTCCAGAGGTTAGGTGTGATTAGCCTCAGCGGAAATGAGGCCTCATCTCGCCTGGAGGCGAGAACCTCCTGGATTTTCTCGAGTTGCAGCAGGTGCTCTCAACTTACGACGGGGACCTCAGGGACCCGCTCTGGGTGGCCTCAGGAAAGGCCAGTCCCCATGCGAGTTGCTCGGGGCTCAGGATTCCTCTCCCGTCATGCCGGGGCCTAAGATTGTGTGGAGTCTGGTGCCGGAACCTGAGGATTCCTCTCCAGTGCTGACATGGATCTTGGGTACTTCTGTAGTCTCCCAGGAAGTCAGTCCTCGTCTCGAGTGGGGGCATGCACATGTGGTTTCCTCCCGACTGTAGCAGCAGTGTCACGCTTCCCTTCGCGTGGATCAAGGGATGAGGAGCTTTCCCTCGAGGCTTTCCCACGAGGCTTCCACAGGTGTCCCACGTGCCACCGTGGTGTGAGTCGATCCTTGGCTTGAAAGTCGAACAGTGGCGGAAACAGTTTTCCTGGAATGGACTGAGACATCTGATCCTCGTCCTGAAAGTCGAGGCAGTGTAGGGAAACAGGTTTCCCTGGAATGGACTGAGACATCTGGGGGACTCTGGGAATGGGTGCACGAATCTGGAGTTCCTCTCGCCTTTCCTGTGGATAGCGCCTCCTCTTGAGATGAGTCGGGAACTCCGGAAATACTTGACCGACCACTCAGTGAAAGGATCCCTCCTCTCGAGCTAGGAGGCAGTAACGGGGCTACTCTGGATGTGGGCGGGACTCTCCTGCTTCCTCTCGAGTGGAGAGGTGTATTTCGGGGAACTTCTTGAGTTGCAGCTAGCGTTTGAAGGCCCGTTTGTTAGTTCCAGACGCTTGTTGATAAGCCTCGAGACGCCTCATCGGATATGGGCCACATCTCGCCTGGAGGGGAGAACCTCCTGGATTTTCTCGAGTTGCAGCAGGAGCTCTTCACTTACGACTTGGACCTCAGAGACCCGCTCTGTTGGCCTCATGAAAGGCAGTCCCCATGCAAGTTGCTCGGGGCACTCTCCACAGAAACGAGAGAGGAACTCCAGTGTCGTGCCACCATTCCCAGAGTCCC
>NW_017190873.1:0-11067 GCF_001704415.2 Capra hircus
GCAACTCGCATGGGGACTGCCCTTTACTGAGTCCACCACAGCGGGTCCTGAGGTCCCCGTCGTAAGTTGAGAGCACCTGCCGCAACTCGAGAATATCCAGGAGGTTCTCCCCTCCGGGCGAGATGAGGCCCTTTTTCGTTGATGCGTCTCGAGTCTAATCACATCTAACATCTGGAACTTCCAAAGGGTCCTTCACACCCTTGCTGCAACTCAAGAAGTTCTCCGACATACCCGTCTCCACTCGAGAGGAAGCACGAGAGTCCCGCCCACATCCAGAGGAGCCCCGTTTCCACGTCTTAGCTCGAGAGGTTTGATCCTTTCCCTGCTTGGTCGGGAAAGATTTCGCGGCATTCCCGTCGCATCTCAAGTGGAGGCGCTCTCCAGAGTAAAGGCGAGAGGAACTCCAGGGTCGTGCACCCAATTCCCAGAGTCCCCCAGATGTCTCAGTCCATTCCAGGGAAACCTGTTTTCCCTGCACTGCCTCGACTTTCAAGCGAGGATCGACTCACACCACAGTGGCACGTGGGAAGACCTGTGGAAAGCCTCGTGGGAAAGCCTCCAGGGAAAGCCACAGATCCCTTGATCCCGAGAAGAGAAGCGTGACACTGCTGCTACAGCTGGAGGAAAGCGCAGGTGCATCGCCCGCTCTCGCCCGCCGAGACGGAGCAGACTCCAGAAGTACCCCAAGATCCATGTCAGCCTTGGAGAGGAATCCTCAGGTTCCGGCACCGACTCCACACAAGGTCTTAGGCCCCGGCATCTACGGGAGAGGAATCCCGAGAGGTCCAGAGCAACTCGCATGGGGACTGGCCCTTCCTGAGGCCACCAGAGCGGGTCCTGTGGTCCCCGTCGTAAGTCGAGAGCACCTGCGGCAACTCGAGATAATCCAGGAGGTTCTCCCCTTCAGGCGAGCTGAATCCCATTTCCGCTGAGGTATCTCGAGGCTAATCACACCTTACCTCTGGAACTTCCAAAGGGTCCTTCACACCCTTGCTGCAAACTCAAGAAGTTCCCAGACATACCCGACTCCACTCGAGAGGAAGCACGAGAGTCCCGCCCACATCCAGAGGGGCCCCATTTCCGCCTCCTAGCTCGAGAGGAGGGAACCTTTCCCTGGGTGCTTGGGAAAAAAAACTCGGCGTTCCCGTCGCATCTCAAGAGGAGGCGCTCTCCACAGGAAAGGCGAGAGTAACTCCAGGGTCGTGCCACCATTCCCAGAGTCTCCCAGATGTCTCCGTCCATTCCAGGGTAACCTGTTTTCCCTGCACTGTGTCGACTTTCAAGACGAGGATCGACTCACACCACGTTGGCACGTGGGACAGCCCTGTGGGAAAGCCTCGTGGGAAAGCCTCTTGGAATGCCTCGTGGAAAGCCTTTAGGGAAAGCCACAGATCCTTGATCCATACGAAGGGAAGCGTGACACTGCTGCTACAGCTCGGGAGGAAAGTGCACGTGCATGCCCCCACTCGAGACGGGGACTGACTTCCCTGGGGAGACTCCAGAAGTACCCCAAGATTCATGTCAGCACTGGAGAGGAATCCTCAGTTCCCGCACCGACTCCACACAAGGTCTTAGACCCCGGCATCGACGGGAGAGGTATCCCGAGAGGCCCCGAGCAACTCGCATGGGGACTGGCCTTTCCTGAGGCCATCAGAGCGGGTCCCAGAGGTCCCCGTCGTAAGTCGAGAGCACCTGCCGCAACTCGAGAAAAATCAGGAGGTTCTCCTCTCCAGGCGAGATGAGGCCCATTTCTGCTGAAGCGTCTTGAGGCTAATCACACCTAACCTCTAGAACTTCCAAACGGTCCTTCACACCCTTGCTGCAAATCAAGACGTTCCCCGACATACCCGTCTCCACTCGAGAGGAAGCACGAGAGTCCCGCCACATCCAGAGGAGCCCGTGTCCGCCTCCTAGCTCGAGAGGAGGATCCCGTTCCCTGCGTGGTCGGGAAAGAATTCCCCGGCGTTCCTGTCGCATTTCAAGAGGAGGCGCTCCTCCAGAGAAAAGGCGACAGGAACTCCAGGGTCTTGCCACCATTCCCAGAGTCCCCCAGATGTATCAGTCCATTCCAGGGAAACGTGTTTTCCGGTGCACTGCCTCTACTTTCAATCTGAGGATCGACTCACACCACGGTGGCACGTGGGACAGCCCTGCGGGGTAAGCCTCATGGGAAAGCCTCGTGGGAAAGGCCTCGAGGAAAAGCCACAGATCCCTTGATCCACGCGAAAGGAAGCGTGACACTGCTGCTACAGCTCGGAGGAAAGCGCACGTGCCATGCCCGCCACTCGAGACGAGGACTGACTCCCCTGGGGAGACTCCAGAAGTACCCCAAGATCCAATTCAGCACTTGAGAGGAATCCTCAGGTTCTGTCACCGACTCCACACAAGGTCATAGGCCCCGGCATCAACGGGAGATGAATCCCGAGAAGCCCCCGAGCAACTCGCAAGGGGACTAGCCTTTCCTGAGGACACCAGAGCGGGTCCCTGAGGTCCCCGTCGTAAGTTCGAGGGCACCTGCCGCAACTCGAGAAAATCCAGGAGGTTTCTCCCCTCAAGGCGAGATGAGGCCCATTTCCGCTGAAGCGTCTTGAGGCGAATTACACCTCACCTCTGGAAGTTCCAAAAGGTCCTTCACACCCTTGCTGCAACTCAAGAAGTTACCCGACATACAAGTCTCCACTCGAGAGGAAGCACGAGAGTCTCACCCAAAACCAGAGGAGCCCCGTTTCCCCCTCATAGCTCGAGAGCAGGGATCCCTTCCCTCCGTGGTCGGGAAAGAATTCCCAGCGTTCCCGTCGCATCTCAAGAGGAGGTGCTCTCCACAGGAAAGGCGAGAGGAACTCCAGGGTCGTGCCACCATTCCCAGAGTCCCCCAGATGTCTCAGTCCATTCCAGGGAAACCTCTTTTCCCTGTACTGCCTCGACTTTCAAGCCGAGGATCGACTCACACCACGGTGGCACGTGGGACAGCACTGTGGGAAAGCCTCGTGGGAAACCCTCGTGGGAAAGCCTCGAGGGAAAGCCACAGATCCCTTGATCCACGCGAAAGGAAGCGCGACACTGCTGGAACAGCTCGGGAGGAAAGTGCACGTGCATGCCCCCTCTCGAGACGAGGACTGACTCCCCTGGGGAGAATCCAGTATTATCCCAAGATCCCTGTCAGCACTGGAGAGGAATCCTCAGGTTCAGGCACCGAAACCGCACAAGATCTTAGGCGCCGATATTGACGGGAGAGGAATCCCGAGAGGCCCCCGAGCAACTCGCATGGGGACTGGCCTTTCCTGAGGCCACCAGAGCGGGTCCCTGAGGTCCCCATCGTAAGTCGGGAGCACCTGCCCCAACCCGAGAAAATCCAGGAGGTTCTCCCCTCCAGGCGAGATGAGGCCCATTTCCGCTGAAGCGTCTCGAGACTAATCACACCTAACCTCTGGAACTTCCAAAAGGTCCTTCACACCTTTGTTACAACTCAAGAAATTCCCCGACATTCCCGTCTCCACTCGAGAGGAAGCACGAGAGTCCCGCCCACATCCAGAGGAGCCCCGTTTCCGCCTCCTAGCTCGAGAGGAGGGATCCTTTCCCTGCGTGGTCGGGAAAGAATTCCCGGCGTTCCCGTCGCATCTCAAAGGAGGCGCTTTCCACAGGAAAGCGAGAGGAACTCCATTGTCGTGCCACCATTCCCAGATCCCGCAGATGTCTCAGTCTATTCCAGGGAAACCTGTTTTCCCTGCACTGCCACGACTTTCAAGCCGAGGATTGACTCACACCACGGTGGCACGTGGGACAGCCCTGTGGGAAAGCATCGTGGGAAAGCCTCGTGGGAAAGCCTCGAGGGAAAGCCACACATCCCTTGATCCACGCGAAGGGAAGAGTGACAATTCTGTTACAGCTCGGGAGGAAAGCGCACGTGCATGCCCTCAATCGAGACGAGGACTGACTCCCCTGGGGAGACTCCAGAAGTACCCAAAGTTCCATGTCAGCATTGGAGAGGAATCCTCAGGTTCCGGCACCGACTCCACACAAGGTCTTAGTCCCTGGCATCGACTGTAGAGGAATCCCGAGAGGCCTCGGAGCAACTCGCATGGGGACTGGCCTTTCCTGAGGCCACCAGAGCGGGTCCCTGAGGTCCCCGTCGTAAGTCGAGAGCAACTGCTGCAACCTTGAAGAAAATCCAGGAGGTTCTCCCCTCCAGGCGAGATGAGGCCCATTTCCGCTGAGGGCTTCTCGAGGCTAATCACACCTAACCTCTGGAGATTTCAAAGGGTCCTTCACACCCTTGCTGCAACTCAAGAAGTTCCCCGAAATACCCGTCTCCACTGGAGAGGAAGCACGAGAGTCCCGCCCACATCCAGAGGAACCCCGATTCCGCCTCAAAACTCCAGAGGAGGGATCGTTTCCCTGCTTGGACCGTGCAAGAATTCCCGGGGTTTCCATCGCATCTCAAGAGGAGGCGCTCTCCTCAGGAAAGGCAAGAGGAACTCCAGGGTCGTGCCACCATTCCCAGAGTCACCCATATGTCTCACTCCATTCGAGGGAAACATGTTTTCCCTTCACTGCCTCGACTTTCAAGCCAAGGATAGACTCACACCACGGTGGGCACATGGGACAGCCCTCTGGGAAAGCCTCGTGGGAAAGCCTCGTTGGAAAGCCTCCAGGGAAAGCCACAGATCCCTTGATCCACGCGAAGGGGAGTGTGACACTGCTGCTACAGCTCGGGAGGAAAGCGCACGTGCCTGCCCCCACTCCAAACAGGACGGTCTCCCCTGGGGAGACTCCAGAAGTACCCCAAGATCCATGTCAGCACTGGAGAGGAATCCTCAGGTTCCGGCACCGACTCCACAAAAGGTCTTAGGCCCCGGTATCGACGGGAGAGGAATCCTGAGAGGCCCCGAGCAACTCGCATGGGGACTGGCCTTTTCTGACACCACCAGAGCGGGTCCCTCGGTCCCCTTTGTAAGTCGAGAGCACCTGCCGCAACTCGAGAAAATCCAGGAGGTTTTCCCCTCCAGGCGAGATGAGGCCCATTTCCGCTGAGGCGTCTCGAGGCTAATCACACCTAACCTCTGGAACTTCCAAAGGGTCCTTCACAGCCTTGCTGCAACTCAAGAAGAGCCCTGACATACCCATCTCCACTCGAGAGGAAGCACGAGCGTCCCGCCCACATCCAGAGGAGCTCCGTTTCCGCCTCTTATCTCGAGAGGAGGGATCCTTTCCCTGCGTGTTCGGGAAAGATTTCCCGGCGTTCCCGGACGCATCTCAAGAGGTTGCGCTCTCCTCAGGAAAGGCGAGAGGAACTCCAGGTTCGTGCCACCATTCCCAGAGTCCCCCAGATGTCTCAGTCCACTCCAGGGAAACCTGTTTTCCCTGCACTGCCTCGACGTTCAAGCCGAGGATCGACTCACACCATGGTGGCACGTGGGACAGGCCCTGTGGGAAAGCCTCGGGGGAAAGCCTGGTGGGAAAGCCTAGTGGGAACGCATCGAGGGAAAGCCTCGAGGGAAAGCCACAGATCCCTTGATACACGCGAAGGGAAGCGTGACACTGCTGCTACAGCTCGGGAGGAAAGCGCACGTGCATGCCCCCACTCGAGACGAGGACTGACTCCCTGGGGAGCGTCCAAAGTACCCCAAGATCCATGTCAGCACTGGAGAGGAATCCTCAGATTCTGGAACAGAATCCACAGAAAGTCTTAGGCCGCGGCATCGTCGGGAGGGGTATCCCGAGAGGCCCCGAGCAACTAGCATGGGGACTGGCCTTTCTGAGGCCACCGGAGAGGGTCCTGAGGTCCCCGTCGTAAGTCCAGAGCACCTGCCGCAACTCGAGAAAATCCAGGAGGTTCTCCCCTCCAGGCGAGTTGAGGCCCATTTCCGCTGAGGCGTCTCGAGGCTAATCACACCTAACCTCTGGAACGTCCAAAGGGTCCTTCACACCCTTGCTGCAACTCAAGAAGTTCCCCGACATACCGTCTCCACTCGAGAGGAAGCACGAGAGTCCCGCCACATCCAGAGGAGCCCCGTTTCAGCCTCCTAGCTCGAGAGGAGGGATCCTTTCCCTGCGTGGTCGGGAGAGAATTCGCGGCCTTCCCGTCGCATTTCAAGAGGAGGCGCTCTCCGCAGGAAAGGCAGAGGAACTCCAGGGTCGTGCCACCATTCCCAGAGTCCCCCAGATGTCTCAGTCCATTCCAGGGAAACCTGTTTTCCCTGCACTGCCTCGACTTTCAAGCCGAGGATCGACTCACACCACGGTTGGCACGTGGGACAGCCCTGTGGGAAAGCCTCGTGGTAAAGCCTCGACGGAAATCCTCGAGGGAAAGCCACAGATCCCTTAATCCAAGTGAGTGTTAACAGGAGGTTTTCACCTCCTTTGCGAATTCAGATTTGGGCCCTGACTCAACACAAGGTCTTAGGCCTCGGCGTCGTCTGCAGAGTAATCCCGAAATTCAGCTGATGTGTAAGGGTCCCTCATTCCCCGCAAAGATGCGGAAAAATTGAACATCTAAATGTGAGTGAGACCTAGCTTTTGCTCCCGAGTGGAGACGTTCCTGTGGGAAATTCTTGAGTTGTACAAGGGTTTGAAAGAGTCTTTGGAAATTCCAGATATTAGGTGTGATTAGCGTCGAGACGCCTCAGCGGAAAAGGGCCTCATCTCGCCTGGAGGGGAGATCCTCCTGGATTTTGTTGAGTTGAGAGAGGTGCTCTCGAGTTATGAGTGGGACATCAGGGACGAGATCTGTTGGGCTCAATAAATCCAGTCCTCATGCAAGTTGCTAGGAGGCCTCTCGGGATTCGTCTCCCATCTATACCAGGGCTTAGACCTTGTGTGGGGTCGGGGTCGGAACCTGAGGATTCGTCTCCAGTGCTGACATGGATCTTGGGGTACTTCTGGAGTCTCCCCAGGGGAGTCAGTCCTCGTCTCGAGTGGGAGAATGCACGTGCGCCTTCCTCCCAAGCTGTAGCAGCAGTGTCACGCTTCCCCTCACGTGAATCAAGGGATCTGTGGCTTTCCCTCGAGGCTTTCCCACGAGGCTTTTCCACGAGGGTTTCCCACAAGGCTTTTCCACAGGGCTGTTCCACGTGCCACCATGGTGTGAGTCGATCCTCGGCATGATAGTCGAGGCAGTGCAGGGAAAACAGTTTCCCCTGGAATGGACTGAGTCATCTGGGGGACTCTTGGAATGGTGGAACAACCCTGGAGTTCCTCTCCGCCCTTCCTGTGGAGAGCACCTTCTCTTGAGACGTGATGGGAACGCCGGGTATTCTTTCCTGACAAAGTAGGGAAAGGATCCCTCATCTCAAGATCAGGGTGGAAACAGAGCTCCTCTGCCTGTGGGCGGGCCCCTCCTGCCTCCTCTCGAGTGGAGACGGGTATGTCGGGGAACTTCTTTAGTTGCAGCAAGGGTGTGAAGGACCTTTGGAAGTTCCAGAGGTGAGGTGTGATTAGGTTCTAGCCCCCTCAGCGGAAATGGGCCTCATCTCGCCTGGAGGGGAGAACCTCCTGGATTTTCTCGAGTTGCGGCCGGTGCTCTCGACTTACGACGGGGACCTCAGGGACCCACTCTGGTGGCCTCAGGAAAGGCCAGTCCCCATGCGAGTTGTTAGGGGACCTCTCGTGATTCCTCTCCCATCGATGCTGGGGCCTAAGACTTGTGTGGATTCGGGGCCAGCACCTGAGGATTCCTCTGCAGTGCTGATGTGTATCTTGGGGTACTTCTGGAGTTACTCCAGGGGAGTCATTCTCGTCACCAGTGGGGTCATGCACGAGCTCTTTCCTCACTAGTTGTTGCCGCAGTGTCACGCTTCCCTTCGCGTGGATCGAGGGATATGTGTCTTTCCCTCGAGGCTTTCCCACGAGGCTTTCCCACAGGGCTGTCCACGTGCCACCGTGGTGTGAGTCGATCCTCGGCGTGAAAGTCGAGGCAGTGCAGGGAAAACAGGTTCCTCTGGTTTGGACTGATGCTGGGAGCAAGTGTGAGGACTCCCGGCCGTGATAAGGTCATGAGGAAGGAAGCTGACATACGCAAGGTGTGTTCAGACTTCAGGGACCCCTCTGCAAATTCCTACTCATGTACCCCAACAAAAATCTGCCGGCTTATGTGCTCTGCCTTTCCACTCTTCTCACATTTTCTGGAAAAAGTCAATTCAGGGCTTTAGTCTTCTGCATTTGAAAGAGTGTTTCAATCCAAAAACCCCTCTGATGGCTTTCTAGCCTGCCTGGAGGACTCGAACTGCTGAGCATGTGATTGTTTGAGGCCTCCTGACTGCAGGAGGCACAGGAAGCTTAAAGCATCCTAGGAATGTAGGGGCATCCGAGGAGTCAAAATCTTTAGAATAGGACTGATTAAAAGTTTCATTTGTTGGGTCAATGCTTGCTGCTAAATTTTCATATCCTTTATTTTTAGATATAGTTGGTATATAAAAAAACAAGTAGCAGACCGGTTATTAGCAACATTAGATCTTTGAGTTAAGTACCTTCTTTGTTATAACCCACTGCACCTTTGTTCTATAGAGATGTAACTTTAATGCTTTAAGGAGATGCAGTTTAAAGAAAAACACTTCAGGAGAAACAAAATTAACATTCATTAAGGAAGAGAGCCAAAAAGTGTTAACAAGCCTCTTGGCCAGATGATAATGTAAATCACCTGAGACCTTTTGTATACAAAATGATGTACAGAAAGAGTCTGGGCAGCGAACGCTACATAATTTTGTGTTACCCATTGATCTCCATGTTTTATCAAAAGTATAAAAGGCCTTCTGAACAATAAAGGATGGGGCCAGTTTCTCAGACCAGTTTCTCGAACTAGTCTCTCTGCCTGGTTTCCTGGGACTCAGGCCCCCCCGTGTCTTTCCTCTCTTTCTTCTTCCCTCCTTTTCCTTCTCTCTGCTCTTTACTTTAACTTCAGGTTGAATCTCCACAGGGGCGCAGAGGCTCGCCAGGTCGACTTACTTGGCCTGGCTGTTAAGACCTGCACGAAAGGGAGCTTAGGTCGAAGCATCCCTTAGATATTCAAGCAGTCGCCGGTGGCCCAATGTAGATGGTGCAAATTCCTTGTCTGGAATTTTATTGGCCTTCCGCGTAAACCAAGCTATTCAGCCCACTTCCTCCACTTAATCTTCTTAATACACTATAGTTTCTTACTCTAATCTTACATTAATAAATAAACAAGTCTTTCCACCTCAACGCCGTCCATCGTCGAATTCCCTGGATCCAGGGGGCTGGACCCCGGCAGACTGAGATATCTGGGGGACTCTTGGAATGGTGGGACGACCCTGGAGTTCCTCTCGCCTTTCCTGTGGAGAGCGCCTCCTCTTGAGATGCGACGGGAACGCCGGGAATTCTTTCCAGAACATGCAGGGAAAGGATCCCTCATCTCGAGCTACGAGGCGGAAACGGGGCTCCTCTGGATGTGGGCGGGACTCTCGTGCTTCCTCTCGAGTGGAGTCAGGTATGTCGGGGAACTTCTTGAGTTGCAGCAAGGGTGTGAAGACCCTTTGGAAGTTCCAGAGGTTAGGTGTGATTAGCCTCGGAACCGCTCAGCGGAAAAGGGCCTCATCTCGCCTGGAGGGGAGAACCTCCTGGATTTTCTCGAGTTGCGGCAGATGCTCTCGACTTATGACGGGGACCTCAGGGACCCGTTCTGGTGGCCTCAGGAAAGGCCAGTCCCCATGCGAGTTGCTCCGGGCCTCTCGGGATTCCTCTCCCGTCGATGCCCGGGCCTAAGAACATGTGTGGATTCGGTCCTGGAACCGGAGGGTTCCTCTCCAGTGCTGACATGGATCTTGGGGTACTTCCAGAGTATCTCCAGGGGAGTCAGTCCTCGTCTCGAGTGGGGGCATGCACGTGCCATTTCTTCCCGAGCTGTAGCAGCAGTGTCACGCTTCCCTTCGCGTGGATCAAGGGATCTGTGGCTTTCTCTCGAGGCTTTCCATGAGGCTTTCCACGAGGCTTTCCCAAAGGGCTGTCCCACGTGCCAACGTGGTGTGAGTCGATCCTCGGCTTGAAAGTCCAGGCAGTGCAGGGAAAACAGGTGTTCCTGGAATGGACTGAGACATCTGGGGCACTCTGGGCATGGTGGCACGACCCTGAAGCTCCTCTCGCCTTTCCTGTAGAGAGCGGTTCCTCTTGAGTTGCTATGGGAAAGCCGGGAATTCTTTCCCGACCACGCAGGGAAAGGATATCTCCTCTCGACCTAGGAGGCGGAAACGGGGCTCCTCTGGATGTGGGCGGGACTCTCGTGCTTCCTCTCGAGTGGAGACGGGTATGTCGGGGGAACTTCTTGAGTTGCAGCAAGGGTGTGAAGGACCCTTTGGAAGTTCCAGAGGTTAGGTGTCATTAGCCTCGAGACACCTCAGCGGAAATGGACCTCAACTCGCTAGGAGGGGAGAACCTCCTGGATTTTCTCGAGTTGGGGCAGGTGCTCTCGACTTACGACGGGGACCTCAGGGACCCGCTCTGGTGGCCTCAGGAAATGCCAGTCCCCATGCGAGTTGCTCGGGGGCCTCTCGGGATTCCTCTCCCGTCGATGCCGGGGACTATGACCCTGTGTGGAGTCGGTGCCGGAACCTGAGGATTCCTTTCCAGTGCTGACATGGATCTTTGGGTCCTTCTGGAGTCTCCCAGGGGAGTCAGTCCTCGTCTCGAGTGGGGCATGCACGTGCGCTTTCCTCTCTAGCTGGCCCAGCCGTGTCACTCTTCCTTCGCCTGGATCAAGGATCTGTGGCTTTCGCTCGAGGCTTTCCACGAGGCTTTCCCACGAGTCTTTCCCACAGGGCTGTTCCACGTGCCACCGATGTGAGTCGATCCTCGCTTGAAAGTCGAAACAGTGCAGGGAAAACAGGTTTCCCTGGAATGGACTGAGGCATCTGGGGGACTCTGGGAATGGTGGCACGACCCTGGAGTTCCTCTCGCTTTCCTGTGGAGAGCGCCTCCTCTTGAGATGCGCCGGGAACGCCAGGAATTCTTTCACGACCACGCAGGGAAAGGATCCCTTCTCTCGAGCTAGGAGGCGGGAAACGGGGCTCCTCTGGATGTGGGCTGGACTCTCGTGCTTCCTCTCGAGGGAGATGGGTATGT
>NW_017190874.1:0-11067 GCF_001704415.2 Capra hircus
CGGGGAACTTCTTGAGTTGCAGCAAGGGTGTGAAGAAGACCCTTTGGAAGTTCCAGAGATTAGATGTAATTAGCCTCGAGACACCTCATTGGAAATGGCCTCATCTCGCCTGGGAGGGGAGAACCTCCTGGATTTTCACGAGTTGCGGCAGGTGCTCCCGACTTACGACGGGGACCTCAGGGACCCGCTCTGGTGGCTTCATCAAAGGCCAGTCCCCATGCCAGATGCTGGGGGCTTCTCTTGATAACTCTCCTGTTGATGCCCGGGCCGAACAACTTGTGTGGATTCGGGGCCGGAACCTGACGTTTCCTCTGCAGTGCTGACATGGATATTTGGGGTTCTTCTGGAGTCTCCCCTGGAGAGTCAATCCTCCTCTCAAGTGAGGGCACGCACGTGTGCTTTCCTCCCGAGCTGTAGCAGCAGGGTCACGCTTCCCCGTCGTGTGGATCAAGGATCTGTGGCTTTCCCTGGAGGCTTTCCCACGAGGGCTTTCTCACAGGGCTTTCCCTCGTGCCACCGTTGGTGTGAGTTGATCCTCAGCGTGAAAGTTGAGGCAGTGCAGGGAAAACAGGTTCCTCTGAATTGGACTGATGCTGGAGCCAGTATGAGGACTCCCGCCCGTGATAACGTCATGAGGAAAGAAAGCTGACATAGGCATGGTGTGTTCAGACTTCAGGGACCCCTCTGGAAGTCCTACGCACGTACCCCAACGAAAAATCTGCCGGCTTTTTTGCTCTGCTTTTCCACTCTTCTGACATTTTCTGGAAAAAGTCAATTCAGGGCTTTTAGTCTTCTGCATTTGAAAGAGTGTTTCAATCCAAAAACCCCTCTGAATGCTTTCTAGCCTGCCTGCAGGACTCGTACAGCTGGCATGTGATTGTTTGAGGCCTCCTTTCCCAGGAGGCACAGGAAGCTTAAAACATCCTAGGAATGTAGGGGCATCCGAGGAGTCAAAATCTTTATAATAGGACTGATTAAAAGTTTCATTTTTTGGGTCAATGCTTGCTGCTAAATTTTCATATCCTTTATTTTAGATAGAGTTGGTATATTAAAAAAAACAAGTAGTAGACCTGGTATTAGCAACATTAGATCTTTGAGTTAAGTACCTTCTTTGTTATAACCCACTGCACCTTTGTTCTATAGAGATGTAACTTTAATGCTTTAAGGAAATGCAGATTAAGAAAAACACTTCAGAGGAAACAAAATTAACATTCATTAAGGAAGAGAGCCAAAAAGTGTTTAACAAGCCTCTTGGCCAGAAGATAATGTAAATCACCAGAGACCTTTTGTATACAAAATGATGTACAGAAAAGAGTCTGGGGTGCGAACGCTACATAATTTTGTGTTACCATTGAACTCCATGTTTTATCAAAAGTATAAAAGGCTTTACGAACAATAAAGGATGGGCCAGTTTCTCGGACCAGTTTCTCAAACTAGTCTCTCGGCCTGGTTTCTTGGGACTCAGGCTCCCCCGTGTCTTTTTCTCTCTTTCTTCTTCTCTCCCTTTCCTTCTCTCTGCTTTTTACTTTAACTTCAGGCTGAATCACCACCAGGGGCGCGGAGGCTCGCCAGGTCTACTTACTTGCCTGGCTGTTAAGACCTGCACGAAAGGGAGCTTAAGGCGAGGCACCCTTAGATATTCAAGCAGGGGCTGGTGGCCCAACATAGATGGTGAAAATTCCTTGTCTGGAATTTTATTGGTCTTCCACGTAAACCAAGCTATTCAGCCCTTTTCCTCCAGTTAATCTTCTTACTACACTATAATTTCTTAATCTAATCTTACGTTAATAAATAAAAAGACTTTCCACGATAACGCCGTCCATCCGTCGAATTCCCTGGATCCAGCGGGGCTGGACCCCGGCAGACTGAGATATCTGGGGGACTCTTGGAATGGTGGCACGACCCTGGAGTTCCTCCGCCTTTCCTGTGGAGAGCGCCTCCTCATGAGATGCGACGGGAACACCGGGAATTCTTTCCTGAACATGCAGGAGGCGGGAAACGGGGATCCTCTGGATGTGGGCGGGACTCTCGTGCTTCCTCTTGAGTGGAGACGGGTATGTCCGGGAACTTTTTGAGATGCAGCCAGGGTGTGAAGGAGCCTTTGGAAGTTCCAGAGGTTAGGTGGGATTAGCCTTGAGATGCCTCATTGGAAATGGGACTCATCTCGCCTGGAGGGGAGTACCGCCTGGATTTTCTCAAGTTGCGGCAGCTGCTCTCGACTTACGACGGGGACCTCAGGGACCCGCTCTGGTGGCCTTAGGAAAGGCCAGTCCCCATGCGAGTTGCTCGGGGGCCTCTCGGGATTCCTCTCCCGTCGATACCATGGCCTAAGACCTTGTGTGGAGTCAGTGCCGGAAACTGAGGATTCCTCTCCAGTGCTGACATGGATCTTGGGGTACTTCCGGAGTCTCCCCAGGGGAGTCAGTCCCCGTCTCGAGTGGGGGCATGCACGTGCGCTTTCCTCCCGAGCTGTAGCAGCAGTGTCACGCTTGCCTTCGCGTGGATCCAGGGATCTGTGGCTTTCCCTCGAGGCTTTCCCACGAGGCTTTCCCACAGGGCTGTCCCACGTGTCACCGTAATGTGAGTCGATCCTCCAGGCTTCAAAGTCGAGGTAGTGCAGGGAAAACAGGTTTCCCTGGAATGGACTGAGACATCTGGGGGACTCTGGGAATGGTGGCACGACCCTGGAGTTCCTCTCACCTTTACTGTGGAGAGCGCCTCCTCTTGAGATGCGACGGCAACGCCGGGAATTCTTTCCCGACCACACAGGGAAAGGATCCCTCCTCTCGAGCTAGGAGGCGGAAAAGTGGCTCCTCTGGATGTGGGTGGGACTCTCCTGCTTCCTCTCGAGTGGCAGACGGGTATAGTCAGGGGAACCTTCTTGAGTTGCAGCAAGGGTGTGAAGGACCCTTTGGAAGTTCCAGAGGTTAGGTGTGATTAGACTCGAGACGCATCAGCGGAAAATGGGCCTCATCTCGCCTGGAGGGGAGAACCTCCTGGAGTTTTCTCGAGTTGCGGCAGGTGCTCTCGACTTACGACGGGGACCTCAAGGGACCCGCTCTGGTGGCACTCAGGAAAGGTCAGTCCCCATGCGAGTTGCTCGGTAGGCCTCTCGGGATTCCTCCCTGTCAATGCCGGGGCCTAAGATCTTGTGTGGAGTCGGTGCCGGTAACCTGAGGATTCCTCTCCATTGCTGACATGGATCTTGGGGTACTTCTGGAGTCTCCCCAGGGGAGTCAGTCCTCGTCTCGAGTGGGGGCATGCACGTGCCCTTTCCTCCCGAGCTGTAGCAGCAGTGTCGCGCTTCCCTTCGCGTGGATCAATGGATCTGTGGCTTTCCCTCGAGGCTTTCCCATGAGGCTTTCTGACGAGGCTTTCCCACAGTGCTGTCCCACGTGCCACCGCGGTGTGAGTCGATCCTCGGTTTGAAAGTCAAGGCAGTGCAGGGAAAACAGGTGTCCCTGGAATGGACTGAGACATCTGGGGGACTCTGGGAATGGTGGCACGACCCTGGAGTTCCTCTCGCCTTTCCGGTGGAGAGAGCCTCCTCTTGAGATGCGACGGAAACGCCGGGAATTCTTTCCCGAACAACGCAGGGAAAGGAACCCTCCTCTCGAGCTAGGAGGCCGAAACGGGGCTCCTCTGGATGTGGGCGGGACTCTCGTGCTTCCTTTCGAGTGGGGACGGGTGTATCGGGGAAGTTCTTGAGTTGCAGCAAGGGTGTGAAGGACTCATTGGAAGTTCCAATTGTTAGGTTAGATTAGCCTCGAGACGCCTCAGCGGAAATGGGCCTCATCTCGCCTGGAGGGGAGAACCTCCTGCATTTTCTCGAGTTGCGGCAGGTGCTCTCGACTTACGATGGTGGCCTCAGGGAAGGTCAGTCCCCATGCGAGTTGCTCGGGGTCTCTCAGGATTCCTCTACCGTCGATGCCGGGGCGTATGATCTTGTGTGGATTCGGTGCCGGAACTTGAGGATTCCTCTCGAGTGCTACATGGATCTTGGGGTACTTCTGGAGTCTCCCCAGGGGAGTCAGTCCTCGTCTCGAGTAGGGGAATGCACGTGAGTTTTCCTCCCGAGCTGTAGCAGCAATGTCACGCTTCCCTTCGCGTGGATCAAGGGATCAGGGGCTTTCCCTGGAGGCTTACCCACGAGGCTTTCCCACGAGGCTTACCCACAGGGTGTCCCACTTGCCACTGTGGTGTGAGTCGATCCTCGGCTTGAAAGTCGAGGCAGTGCAGGGAAAACATGTTTCCCTGGAATGGACTGAGACATCTGGGGGACTCTGGGAATGGTGGCACGACCCTGGAGTACCTCTCGCCTTTCCTGTGGAGAGCGCCTGCTGTTGAGATGCGACGGAAACGCCGGGAATTCTTTCCCGACCACTCAGGGAAAGGATCCCTCCTCTCGAGCTAGGAGGCTGAAACGGGGCTCCTCTGGATGTGGGCGGGACTCTCGTGCTTCCTCTCGAGTGGAGACGGATATGTCGGGGAACTTCTTGAGTTGCAGTAAGGGTGTGAAGGACCGTTTGGAAGTTCCAGAGGTTAGGTGTGAATAGCCTCGAGACGCCTCAGCGGAAATGGGCCTCACCTCGCCTGGAGGGGAAAACCTGGATTTACTCGAGTTGCGGCAGTTGCTCTCGAGTTAGGACGGGGACCTCAGGGACCCACTCTGGTGGCCTCAGGAAAGGCCAGGCCCCATGTGAGTTGCTCGGGGGCCTCTCGGGATTTCTTTCCCGTCGATGCCGAGGCCTAAGATCTTGTGTGGAGTGGGTGCTGGAACCTGAGTATTCCTCTCCAGTGCTGACATGGATCTGGGGGTACTTCTGGAGTCTCCCCAGTGGAGTCAGTCCTCGTCTCGATTGGGGGCAGGCACGTGCTCTTTCCTACCGAGCTTTATCAGCAGTGTCACACTTCGCTTCGCGTGGATCAAGGGATCAGCGGCTTTCCCTCGATGCTTTCCCACGAAGCTTTCCCACAGGGCTGTCCCACGTGCCACCGTGGTGTGAGTCGATCCTCGGCTTGAACGTCGAGGCAGTGCAGGGAAAACAGGTTTCCCTGGAATGGACTGAGATATCTGGGGGACTCCGGGAATGGTGACATGACCCTGGAGTTCCTCTCGCCTTTCCTGTGAAGAGGCCTCCTCATCAGATGCGCCGGGAACGATGGGAATTCTTTCCCGAACACGCAGTGAAAGGATCCCTCCTCTCGAGCTAGGAGGCGGAAACGCGGCTCCTCTGGATGTGGGCGGGACTCTCGTGCTTCCTCTCGAGTGGAGACGGGTATGTCGGGGAACTTCTTGAGTTGCAGCAAGGGTGTGAAGGACCCTTTGGAAGTTCCTTAGGTTAAGTGTGATTAGCCTCAAGACGTCTCCTCGGAAATGGGCCTCATCTTGTCTGGAGGGGAGAACCTCCTGGATTTTCTCAAGTTGCGGCTGGTTCTCGCGACTTACGACGGGGACCTCAGGGACCCACTCTCTTGGCCTCAGGAAAGGCCAGTTCCCAAGCGAGTTGCTCAGGGGCCTCTTGGGATTCCTCTCCCGTCTATGCTGGGGCCTAAGACCTTGTGTGGAGTCGGTGCCGGAACCTGAGGATTCCTCTCCAGTGCTGACATGGATTTTGGGGTACTTCTGGACTCTCCCCAGGGGAGTCAGTCCTCGTCTCAAGTGGGAGCAGGCACGTGCGCTTTCCTCCCGAGCTGTAGCAGCAATGTCACTCTTCCCGTCGAATGGATCAAGGGATCTGTGGCTTTCCCTCCAGGCTTTTCCACGAGGCTTTCCCACGAGGCTTTCCCACAGGGCTGTCCCACGTGCCATCGTGGTGTGAGTCGATCCTCGGCTTGAAAGTCGAGGCAGTGCAAGGAAAACAGGTTTCCCTGGAATGGACTGAGACATCTGGGGGACCCTGGGAATGTGGCACGACCCTGGAGTTCCTCTAGCCTTTCCTGTGTAAGCGCCTCGTCTTGAGATGCGACGGGAATGCCGGGAATTCTTTCCCGACCACGCAGGGAAAGGATCCCTCCCCTCGAGCTAGCAGGCGGAAACGGGGCTCCTTTGGATGTGGGCGGGACTCTCGTGCTTCCTCTCGAGTGGAGACCGGTATGTCGGGCAACTTCTTGATTTGCAGAAAGGTTGTGAAGGACCCTTTGGAAGTTCCAGAGGTTAGGTCTGATTAGCCTCGAGACGCCTCAGCACAAATGGGCCTCATCTCGCCTGGAGGGGAGAACCTCCTGGATTTTCTCGAGTTGCGGCAGGTGCTCTCAACTTACGACGGGGACCTCAGGGACCCGCTCTGGTGGCCTCAGGAAAGGCCAGTCCCCATGCGAGTTGCTCGCGGGCCTCTCGGGATTCCTCTACCGTTGATGCCGGGGCTTAAGATCTTGTGTGGAGTCGGTGCCGGAAACTGAGGATTCCTCTCCAGTGCTGACATGGATCTTGGGGTACTTCTGGAGTCTCCCCAGGGGAGTCAGTCCTCGTCTCGAGTCGGGGCATGCACGTGCATTTTCCTCCCGAGCTGTAGCAGCAGTGTCACGCTTCCCTTCGCGTGGATCAAGTGCGATCTGCTGGCTTTCCCTCGAGGCTTTCCCACGAGGCTTTCCCACGAGGCTTTCCCACAGGGCTGTCCCACATGCCACCGTGGTGTGAGTCGATCCTCGGCTTGAAAGTCGAGGCAGTGCAGGGAAAACAGGTTTCCCTGGAATGGACTGAGACATCTGGGGGACTCTGGGAATGGTAGCACGACCCTGGAGTTCCTCTCGCCTTTCCGGTGGAGAGCGCCTCCACTTGAGATGCGATGGGAACGCCGCAAATTCTTTCCCGACCACGCAGGGAAAGGATCCCTCCTCTTGAGCTAGGGGGCGGAAACAGGGCTCCTCTGGATTAGGGCGGGACTCTCGTGCTTCCTCTCGAGTGGAGACGGGTATGTCGGGGAACTTCTTGAGTTGCAGCAAGGGTGTGAAGGACCCTTTGGAAGTTCCAGAATATAGGTGTGATTAGCCTCGAGACACCTCAGCGGAAATGGACCTCATCTCGCCTGGAGGGGAGAACCTCCTGGATTTTCTCGGGTTGCGGCAGGTGCTCTCGATTTACGATGGGGACCTCATTGACCCTCTCTGGTGTCCTCAGGAAAGGCCAGTCCCATGCGAGTTGCTCCGGGGCCTCTCGGGATTCTTCTCCCATCGATGCCGGGGCCTAATACCTTGTGTGGAGTCGGTGCCGGAACCTGAGGATTCCTCTCCAGTGCTGACATGGATCTTGGGGTACTTCCGAGTCTCCCCAGGGGGTCAGTTCTCGTCTCAAGTGGTGGCATGCACGTGCGCTTTCCTCCCGAGCTGTAGCAGCAGTGTCACCCTTCCCTTCGCATGGATCAAGTTATCTGTGGCTTTCGCTCGAGGCTTTCCCTCTGAGCTTTCCACGAGACTTTCCACGAGGCTTTCCCACAGGGCTGTCCCACGTGCCACCGTGGTGTGAGTCGATCCTCGGCTTGAAAGTCGAGACAGTGAAGGGAACACAGGTTTCCGTGGAATGGACTGAGACATCTGGGGGACTCTGGGAATGGTGGCATGACCCTGGAGTTCCTCTCACCTTTCCTGTGGAGAGCGCCTCCTCTTGAGATGCGACGGGAACGCCAGGAATTCTTTGCCGACCACGCAGCGAAAGGATGCCTCCACTCGAGCTATGAGGCAGATTGGGGTCTCCTCAGGATGTGGGCGGGATGATCGTGTTTCCCCTCGAGTGGAGATGGGTATGTCGGGGAACTTCTTGAGTTGCAGCAAGGGTGTGAAGGACCCTTTGGAAATTCCAGAGTTTAGGTGTGATTAGCTTCGAGACCCCTCAGCGGAAATGGGCCTCATCTCGCCTGGAGGGGAGAACCTCCTGGATTTTCTCGAGTTGCCGCAGGTGCTCTCGACTTACGACAGGGACCTAAGGGACCCGCTCTGGTGGTCTCAGGAAAGTCCAGTCCCCATGCGAGTTGCTCGGGGCCCTCTCAGGATTCCTCTCCCGTCGATGCCGGGGCCTAAGACCTTGTGTGGAGTCAGGTGCCAGAACCTGAGTATGCCTCTCCCGTGCTGACAAGGATCTTGGGGAACTTCTGGAGTCTCCCAGGGGAGTCAGTCCTCATGTCGAGTGGGGGCAAGCACCTGCGCTTTCCTCCCGAGCTGTAGCAGCAGTGTCGCACTTCCCATCGCGTGGATCAAGGGATCTGTGGCTTTCCCTCGAGGCTTTCCCACGAGGCTTTCCCACAGGGCAGTCCCACGTGCCACCGTGGTGTGAGTCGAATCTCGGCTTGAAAGTCTAGGCAGTGCAGGGAAAACAGGTTTCCCTGGAATGGACTGAGACATCTGGGGGACTCTGAGAATGGTGGCACGACCCTGGAGTTCCTCTCGCCTTTCCTGTGGAAAGCGCCTCCTCTTGAGAAAGGCTGGGAATTCTTACCCGACCACGCAGGGAAAGGATCCCTCCTCTCGAGCTATGCGGCGGAAACGGGGCTCCTCTGGATGTGGGCGGGACTCTCATGCTTCCTCTCGAGAGGAGACGGTTATTGTGGGGAACTTCTTGAGTTGCAGCAAGGATGTGAAGGACCCTTTGTAAGTTACGGATGTTAGGTGTGATTAGCCTCCAGACGCCTCAGCACAAATGGGTCTCATTTCTCCTGGAGGGGAGAACCTCCTGGATTTTCTCGAGTTGCGGCAGGTGCTCTCGACTTACGACGGGGACCTCTGGGACTCGCTCTGGTGGCCTCAGGGAAGGCCAGTCCCATGCGAGTTGCTCGGGGGCCTCTCGGGATTCCTCTCCCGTCGATGCCGGGGCCTAGGACCTTGTGTGGAGGCGGTGCCGGAACCTGAGGTTTCCTCTCCAGTGCTGACATAGATCTTGGGGTACTTCTGGAGTCTCCCCAGGGGAGTCAGTCCTCGTCTCGAGTGGGGGCATGCACGTGCGCTTTCCTCCCGAGCTGTAGCAGCAGTGTCATGGTTCCCGTCGAGGGGATCCAGGGATCTGTGGCTTTCCCTTGAGGCTTTCCCACGAGGCTTTCCCCCGAGGCTTTACTACAGGGCAGTCCCACGTGCCACCGTGGTGTGAGTCGATCCTCGGCTTGAAAGTCGAGGCAGTGCAGGGAAAACAGGTTTCCCTGGAATGGACTGAGACATCTGGGGGACTCAGGGAATGGTGGCACGAACCTGGAGTTCCTCTTTCCTTTCCTGTGGAGAGCGCCTCCTCTTGAGATGCGACGGGAACGCCGGGAATTCTTTCCCGACCACGCAGGGAAAGGATCCCTCCTCTCGAGCTAGGAGGCGGAAAAGGGGCTCCTCTGGATGTGGGCGGCACTCTCGTGTTTCCTGTCGAGCGGATACGGGTATGTTGGGGAACTTCTTGAGTTGCAGCAAGGGTGTGAAGGACCCTTCCGAAGTTCCAGAGGTTAGGTGTGATTAGCCTCGTGACGCCTCAGCGGAAATGGGCCTCATCTCGCCTGGAGGAGAGAACTTCCTGGATTTTCTCGAGTTGCAGCAGGTGCTCTCGACTTACGACGGGGACCTCAGGGACCCACTATGGTGGCCTCAGGAAAGGCCAGTCCCCATGCGAGTTGCTCGGGGGCCTCTCGGGATTCCTCTCCCGTCGATGCTGGGACCTAAGACCTTGTGTGGAGTCTGTGCCGGAACCTGAGGATTCCTCTCCAGTGCTGACATGGATCTTGGGGTACTTCTGGAGTCTCCCCAGGGGAGTCAGTCCTCGTCTCGAGTGGGGCATGCACGTACGCTTTCCTCCGGAGCTGTAGCAGCAGTGTCTCTCTTCCGTTCGCGTGGTTCAAGGGATCTGTGGCTTTCCCTTGAGGCTTTCCCACGAGGCTTTCCCTGGAGGCTTTTTCACGAGGCTTTCCCACAAGGCTGTCCCACGTGCCACCGTGGTGTGAGTCGATCCTTGGCTTGAAAGTCGATGCAGTGCAGGGAAAACAGGTTTCCCTGGAATGGACGGAGACATCTGGTGTCTCTGGCAGTGGTGGCACGACCCTGGAGTTCCTCTCGCCTTTCCTGTGGAAAGCACCTTCTCTTGAGTTGAGATGGGTACGCCGGAAATTCTTTCCCGAACACGCAGCGAAAGGATGCCTCCTCTCGATCTAGGAGGCGGAAACGGGGCTCCTCTGGATGTGGGCGGGACTCTCGTGCTTCCGCTTGTGTCGAGACGGGTATGTCGGGGAACTTCTTGAGATGCAGCATGGGTGTGAAGCACCCTTTGGAAGTTCCAGAGGTTAGGTGTGATTTGCCTGGAGACGCCTCAGCGGAATTGGGCCTCATCTCGCTGAAGGGGAGAACCTCCTGGATTTTCTCGAGTTGCGGCAGATGCCCTTGACTTACCACGGGGACCTCAGGGACCCGCTGTGGTGGCCTCAGGAAAGGCCAGTCCCCATGCGAGTTGCTCGGGGGCTCACGGGATTCTCACTCGTCGATTGCCGAGGCTAAGACCTTGTGTGGAGTCGGTGCCGGAACCTGAGTATTCCTCTCCAGTGCTGACATGGATCTGGGGGGTACTTCTGGAGTCTCCCCAGTGGAGTCAGTCCTCGTCTCGATTGGGGGCATGGCACGTGCTCTTTCCTACCCGAGCTGTTATCAGCAGTGTCACACTTCGCCTTCGCGTGGATCAAGGGATCAGCTGGCTTTCCCTCGATGCTTTCCCACGAGGCTTTCCCACAGGGCTGTCCCACGTGCCACCCGTGGTGTGAGTCGATCCTCGGCTTGAACGTCGAGGCAGTGCAGGGAAAACAGGTTTCCCTGGAATGGACTGAGATATCTGGGGGACTCCGGGAAATGTGCACATGACCCCTGGAGTTCCTCTCGCCTTTCCAGTGAGGAGGCCTCCTCATCAGATGCGCGGGAACGATGGGAATTCTTTCCCGAACACGCAGTGAAAGGATCCCTCCTCTCGAGCTAGGAGGCGGAAACGCGGCTCCTCTGGATGTGGGCGGGACTCTCGTGCTTCCTCTCGAGTGGAGACGGGAATGTTTGGGGAACTTCTTGAGTTGCAGCAAGGGAGTGAAGTACCCTTTTGAAGTTCGAGAGGTTAGCTGTAATAAGCCG
>NW_017190875.1:0-11066 GCF_001704415.2 Capra hircus
GTTGGGGAACTTCTTGAGTTGCAGCAAGGGTGTGAAGGACCCTTTGGAAGTTCGAGAGGTTAGGTGTGATTAGCCTCGAGACGCCTAGGCTGAAATGGCCTCATCTCACCTGGAGAGCCAGAACCTCCAGGATTCTCTTGAGTTTGGGACAGGGTGCTCTCAACTTATGACGGGGACCTCAGGGACCTGCTCTGGTGGCCACAGGAAAGGCCAGTCCCCATGCGAGTTGCTCGGGGGCCTCTCGGGATTCCTCTCCGTCGATGCCAGTACTAAGACCTTGTGCGAGACGGTGCGCAACCTAAGGATTCCTCTCCAGTGCTGACATGGATCTTGGGGTACTTCTGGAATCTCCCCATGGGAGTCAGTCCTTGTCTCGAGTGGGGGCATGCACGTGCGATTTCCTCCTAAGCTGTATCAGCAGTGTCCCGCTTCCCTTCGCGTGGATCAAGGGATCAGTGGCCTTCCCTCGAGGCTTTCCCACGAGGCTTTCCCACGAAGCTTTTCCAACAGGGCTGTCCCACGTGCCACCGTGGTGTGAGTCGATCCTCGGCTTGAAAGTCGAGGCAGTGCAGGAAAAACAGGTTTCCCTGGAATGGACTGAGACATCAGGGGACTCTGGGAATGGTGGCACGACCCTGGAGTTCCTCTCGCCTTTCCTGTGGAGAGCGCCTCTTCTTGAGATGCAACGTAAGCCTGGAATTCTTTTCCCAACCACGCAGGGGAAGGTTCACTCCTCTCGATCTAGGAGGGGAAACGGGCTCCCTGGATGTGGTCGAGACTCTCGTGCTTCCTCTCGAGTGGAGACGGGTATGTCGTGGAACTTGTCGAGGTGAAGTAAGGGTGAAAGGATCCTTTAGAAGGTCTCGACGTTAGGCGTGATTAGCCTCTAGACGCCTCAGCGGAAATGGGCCTCATCTCGCCTGGATGGGAGAACCTCCTGGATTTTCTCGAGTTGCGGCCGGAGCTCTCGACTTACGACGGGGACCTCAGGGATCCGCTATGGTGGCCTCAGAAAAGGCCAGTCCCCATGCGAATTGCTCGGGGGCCTCTCCGGATTCCTCTCCCGTCGATGCCGAGGCCTAAGGCCTTGTGTGGAGTTGGTGCCGGAACAGGGGATTCCTCTCCAGTGCTGACATGGATCTTGGGATACTTCTGGAGTCTCCACCAGGATTCAGTCCTCGTCTCGTCTTAGGTCATTCACGTGCACTTTCCTCCCGAGCTGTAGCAGCAGTGTCATGCTTCCCTTCGCGTGGATGAAGAAATCTGCGGCTTTAACTCGAGGTTTTCGCAGGAGGCTTTCCCACGTGGCTTTCCCACAGGGCTGTCCCACGTGCCACCGTGGTGTGAGTCGATCCTCGGCTTGAAAGTCGAGGCAGTGCAGGGAAAACAGATTTCCCTGAAATGGACTGAGACCTCTGGGGACTCTGGAAATGGTGGCACAACCCTGGAGTTCCTCTCGCCTTTCCTGTGGAGAGCGACCCCTCTTGAGATGTGATGGGAACGCCGCGAATTCTTTCCCGACCGCAGGGAAAGGATCCCTCCTCTCGAGCTAGGAGGCCGAAACGGGCTCCTCTGGATGTGGGCGGGACTCTCGTGCTTCCTCTCGAGTGGAGACGGGTATGTGGGGAACTTCTTGAGTTCAGAAAGGGTGTGAAGGACCCTTTGGAAGTTCCAAGGTTAGGTGTGATTTGCCTCGAAACGCCTCAGCGGAAATGGGCCTCATCTCGCCTGGAGGGAGAACCTCCTGGATTTTCTCGAGTTGCGGCAGGTGCTCTCGACTTACGATGGGACCTCAGGGACCGCTTGTGGCCTCAGGAAAGGCCAGTCCCCATGCGAGATGCTCGGGGCTCTCGGGATTCCTCTCCCGTCGATGCCGGGCCTAAGACCTTGTGTGGAGTCGTGCCGGAACCTGAGGATTCCAGTCAGTGCTGACATGGATCTTGGGGTACTTCTGGAGTCTCCCCAGGGGAGTCAGTCCTCGTCACGAGTTGGGGCATGCACGTGCGCTTTCCTCCCGATGTGTAGCAGCGGTGTCACGCTTCCCTTCGCGTGAATCAAGGGATCTGTGGCTTTCCCTCTTGGCTTTCCCACCAGGCTTTCCCACAGGGCTGTCCCACGTTCCACCGTGGTGTGAGTCGATCCTCGGCTTGAAAGTCGAGGCAGTGCGGGGAAAACAGGTTTCCCTGGAATGGACTGAGACATCTGGGGGACTCTGGGAATGGTGGCACGACCCTGGAGTTCCTCTCGCCTTTCTTGTACAGATCGCCTCCTCTTGAGATGCGACGGGAACGCCAGGAATTCTTTCCCGTCCACGCAGGGAAAGGATCCCTGCCCTCGAGCTAGGAGGCGGAAACGGGTCTCTCTGGATGTGGGCGGGACTCTCGTGCTTCCTTTCGAGTGGAGACGGGTAAGTTGGGGAACTTCTTGAGTTGCAGCAAGGATGTGAATGACCCTTTGGAAGTTCCAGAGGTTAGGTCTGATTAGCCTCGAGACGCCTAGGCTGAAATGGGCCTCCTCACCTGGAGGGCAGAACCTCCAGGATTTTCTTGAGTTGCGGCAGGTGCTCTCCACTTACGACGGGGACCTCAGGGACCTGCTCTGGTGGCCTCAGGAAAGGCCAGTCCCCATGCGAGTTGCTCGGGGCCTCTCGGGATTCCTCTCCCGACGATGCCGGTGCCTAATATCTTGTGTGGAGTCGTGCCGGAATCTGAGCATTCCTCACCAGTGCTGACATGGATCTTGGGGTACTTCTGGAGTCTCCGCAGGGAAGTCAGTCCTCGTCTGGAGTGGGGGCATGCACGTGCGCTTTCCTCCCGAGCTTTAGCAGAAGTGTCTCGCTTCCCTTCGAGTGGATCAAGGTTTCTGTGGCTTTCCCACGAGGCTTTCCCACAGGGCTGTCCCACGTGCCACCGTGGTGTGAGTCGATCCTCGCTTGAAAGTCGAGGCAGTGCCGGGAAAAACAGGTTTCCCTGGAATGGACTGAGACATCTGGGGACTCTGGGATTGGTGGCACGACCCTGGATTTCCTCTCGACTTTCCTGTGGAGAGCACCTCCTCTTGAGATGCGACGGGAACGCCGGGAATTCTTTCCCGACCACGCAGTGAAAGGATCCCTCCTCTCAGGCTAGGAGGCGGAAACGGGGCTCCTCTGGATGTGGGCGGGACTCTCGTGCTTCCTCTCGAGTGGAGCGGGTAAGTTTGGGGAACTTCTTGAGTTGCAGCAAGGGTGTGAAGGACCCTTTGGAAGTTCCAGAGGTTAGGTGTGATTAGCCTCGAGAAGCCTCAGCGGAAATGGGCCTCATGTCGCCTGGATCGGAGAACCTCCTGTGCTTTCTCGAGTTGCGGCAGGTGCTCTCGACTTACGCCTGGGACCTCAGGGACACGCTTTGGTGGCCTTCGGAAAGTCCAGTCCCATGCGAGTTGATGGAGGCCTTTCGGGATTCCTGTCCCATCGATGCCGGGGCCTAATACCTTGTGTGGTGTTGGTTCCGGAACCTGAGGATTCTTCTCCAGTGCTGACATTGATCTTGGGTACTTCTGGAGTCTCCCCAGGGGAGTTCAGTTCTCGTCTCGAGTGGGGCCATGCACGTGCACTTTCCTCCCCAGCTGTGGCAGCAGTGTCGCACTTCCCTTCGCGTGGATCAAGGTTTCTGTGGCTTTCCCTCGAGTCTTTCCCATGAGGCTTTCACACGAGGCTTTCCCACGAGGCTTTCCCACAGGGCTGTCCCACGTGCCACCGTGGTGTGAGTCGATCCTCGGCTGAAAGTCGAGTCAGTGCAGGGAAAACAGGGTTCCCTGGAATGGACTGAGACATCTGGGGGACTGTGGGAATGGTGGCACGATCCTGGAGTTCCTCTCGCCATTCCTGTGGAGAGCGCCTTCTCTTGAGATGCGACGGAACACTCGGAATTCTTTCCCGACCACGCAGGGAAAGGATCCCTCCTCTCTAGCTAGGAGGCGCAAACGGGGCTCCTCTGAATGTGGACGGGACTCTCGTGCTTCCTCTCGAGTGGAGACGGGTATGTCGGGCAACCTCTTGAGTTGCAGCAAGGTTGTGAAGGACCCTTGGAAGTTGCAGAGGTTAGGTCTGATTACCCTGAGACGCTCAGCACTAATGCGCCTCATCTCGCCTGGAGGGGATAACCTCCTGTATTTCTCGAGTTGGGACAGGTGCTCTCGACTTACGACGGGGACTTCAAGGTCCCGCTCTGGTGGCCTCAGGAAAGGACAGTCCCCATGCGAGTTGCTCGGGGCCTCTCGGGATTCCTCTCCCTTCGATGCTGGGCCTAAGACCTTGTGTGGAGTCAGTGCCGAAACCTGAGGATTCCTCTCCAGTGCTGAAATGGATCTTGGGGTACTTCTGGAGTCTCCCCAGGGGAGTCAGTCCTCGTCTCGAGTGGGGGCATGCATGTGCGCTTTCCTCCGAGCTGTAGCAGCAGTGTCACGCTTCCCTTCACGTGGATCAATGGATCTGTGGCTTTCCCACGAGGCTTTCCCAGGAGGCTTTCCCACGAGGCTTTCCCACAGGGCTGTACCACGTGCCACCGTGGTGTGAGTCGATCCTCGGCTTGAAAGTCGAGGCAGTGCAGGGAAAACAGGTTTCCCTGGAATGGACTGAGAATCTGGGGACTCTGGGAATGGTGGCACGACCCTGGAGTTCCTCTCGCCTTTCCTGTGGAGAGCGCCTCCTCTTGAAATGCGACGGAAATGCCGGGAATTCTTTCCCGACCACGCAGGGAAAGGATCCCTCCTCTCGAGCTAGGAGGCTGAAACGGGGCTCCTCTGGATGTGGGTGGGCCTCTCGAGCTTCCTCTAGAGTGGAGTCAGGTATTTCGGGGATTTCTTGAGTTGCAGCAAGGTTGTGAAGGACCCTTTGGAAGTTCCAGAGGTTAGATCTGATTAGCCTCGAGACGCCTCGGCGGAAAAGGGCCTCATCTCGCCTGGAGGGGAGAACCTCCTGGAATTTCTCGAGTTGCGGCAGGTGCTCTCGACTTTCGACGGGGACCTCAGCGACCCGCTCTGGTGGCTCAGGAAAGGCCAGTCCCCATGCTAGTTGCTTGGGACTCTCGGGATTCCTCTCCCGTCGATGCTGGGCCTAAGACCTTGTGTGGAGTCAGTGCCGGAACCTGAGGATTCCTCTCCATTGCTGACATGGATCTTGGCGGTATTTCTGGAGTCTCCCCAGGGGAGTCAGTCCTCGTCTCGAGTGGGGACATGCACGTGCGCTTTCCTCCCGAGCTGTAGCAGCAGTGTCGTGCTTCCCTTCGTGTGGATCAAGGGATCTGTGGCTTTCCCTCGAGGCTTTCCCACGAGGCTTCCCACGAGGCTTTCCCACAGGGCTGTCCAACGTGCCACCGTGGTGTGTGTCGATCCTCGGCTTGAAAGTCGAGACAGTGCAGGGAAAACAGGTTTCCCTGGAATGGACTGAGACATCTGGGGGACTCTTGGAATGGTGGCACGACCCTGGAGTTCCTCTCGCCTTTCCTGTGGAGAGCGCCTCCTCTTGAGATGCGCCGGAAGCGGGAATTCTTTCACGACCACGCAGTGAAAGATCCCTCCTCTCGAGCTAGGAGGCAGAAACGGGACTCCTCTGGATGTGGGTTGAACTCTCGTGCTTCCTCTCGAGTGGAGACGGGTATGTCGGGGAACTTCTTGAGTTGCAGCAAGGGTGTGAAGGACCCTTTGGAATTTCCAGAGGTTAGGTGTGATTAGCCTCGAGACGCCTCAGCGGAAATGGGCCTCATCTCGCCTGGAGTGGAGAACCTCCTGGATTTTCTCGAGTTGCTGGCAGGTGCTCTCGACTTACGACGGGGACCTCAGGGACCCGCTCTGGTTGCCTCAGGAAAGGCCAGTCCCATGCGAGTTGCTAGGGGCCTCTTGGATTCCTCTCCCGTCGATGCTGGGCCTAAGACCTTGTGTGGAGTCAGTGCCGGAACCTGAGGATTCCTCTCCAGTGCTGACATGGATCTTGGGGTACTTCTGGAGTCTCCCCAGGGGAGTCAGTCCTCGTCTCGAGTGGGGCATGCACGTGCGCTTTCCTCCAGAGCTGTAGCAGCAGTGTCGTGCTTCCCTTCGTGTGGATCAAGGGATCTGTGGCTTTCCCTCGACGCTTTCCCACGAGGCTTTCCCACGAGGCTTTCCCACGAGGCTTTCCCACAGGGCTGTCCAACGTGCCACCGTGGTGTGTCGATCCTCGGCTTGAAAGTCGAGAAAGTGCAGGGAAAACAGGTTTCCCTGGAATGGACTGAGACATCTGGGGACTCTGGAATGGTGGCACGACCCTGGAGTTCCTCTCGCCTTTCCTGTGGAGAGCGCCTCCTCTTGAGATGCGCCGGAAGGCCGGGAATTCTTTCACGATCACGCAGTGAAAGATCCCTCCTCTCGAGCTAGGAGGCAGAAACGGGGCTCCTCTGGATGTGGGTGGAACTCTCGTGCTTCCTCTCGAGTGGAGACGGGTATGTCGGGGATCTTCTTGAGTTGCAGCAAGGGTGTGAAGGACCCTTTGTAATTTCCAGAGGTTAGGTGTGATTAGCCTCGAGACGCCTCAGCGGAAATGGGCCTCATCTCGCCTGGAGGGGAGAACCTCCTGGATTTTCTCGAGTTGCTGGCAGGTGCTCTCGACTTACAACGGGGACTTCAGGGACCCGCTCTGGTGCCTCAGGAAAGGCCAGTCCCCATGCGAGTTGCTCAGGGGCCTCTTGGGATTCCTCTCCCGTCGATGCTGGGCCTAAGACCTTGTGTGGAGTCAGTGCCGGAACCTGAGATTCCTTTCCAGTGCTGACATGGATCTTGGGGTACTTCTGGAGTCTCCCAGGGGAGTCAGTCCTCGTCTCGAGTGGGGGCATGCACGTGCGCTTTCCTCCGAGCTGTAGCAGCAGTGTCGTGCTTCCCTTCGTGTGGATCAAGGGATCTGTGGCTTCCCTCGAGCTTTCCCACGAGGCTTTCCCACAGGGCTGTCCCATGTGCCACCGTGGTGTGAGTCTATCCTTGGCTTGAAAGTCGAGGTAGTGCAGGGAAACAGGTTTCCCTGGAATGGACAGAGACATCTAGGGAACTCTGGGAATGGTGGCACGACCCTGGAGTTCCTCTTGCCTTTCCTGTGGAGAGCGCCTCCTCTTGAGATACGACGGGAATGCCGACAATTCTTTCCCGAAGACGCATGGAAAGGTTCCCTCCTATCGAGCTAAGAGACAGAAAACGGGGCTCCTCTGGATGTGGGCGTGACTCTCGTGCTTCCTCTCGAGTGGAGACGGGTATGTCGGGGAACTTCTTGAGTTGCAGCAAGGTGTGAATGGACCCTTTGGAAGTTCCAGATTTAGATATGATTAGCCTCGAGACGCCTCAGCGGAAATGGGCCTCATCTCGCCTGGAGAGGAAAACCTCCTGGATTTTCTCGAGTTGCGGCAGGTGCTCTCGACTTACGACGGGGACCACAGGGACCTGCTCTGGTGGCTTCAGTAAAGGCCAGTCCCCATGCGAGTTGCTCGGGGGCCTCTCGGGTTCCTCTCCCGTCGATGCTGGGGCATAAGACCTTGTGTGGAGTCAGTGCCGAACCTGAGGATTCCTCTCCAGTGCTGACATGGATCTTGGGGTATTTCTGGAGTCTCCCAGGGGAGTCAGTCCTCGTCTCGAGTGGGGACATGCACGTGAGCTTTCCTCCCGAGCTGTAGCAGCAGTGTCGTGCTTCCCTTCGTGTGGATCAAAGGATCTGTGGCTTTCCCTCGAGGCTTTCCCTCGGGCTTTCCCACGAGGCTTTCCCACAGGGCTCCCACGTGCCACCGTGGTGTGAGTCGATCCTCAGCTTGAAAGTCGAGACAGTGCAGGGAAAACAGGTTTCCCTGGAATGGACTGAGTCATCTGGGGGACTCTTGGAATGGTGGCACGACCCTGGAGTTCCTCTCGCCTTTCCTGTGGAGAGCGCCTCCTCTTGAGATGCGCCGGGAAGGCCGGGAATTCTTTTCCGACACGCAGTGAAAGAATCCCTCCTCTCGAGCTAGGAGGCAGAAACGGGGCTCCTCTGGATGTGGGTGGAACTCTCGTGCTTCCTCTCGAGTGGAGACGGGTATGTCGGGGAACTTCTTGAGTTGCAGCAAGGGTGTGAAGGACCCTTTGGAAGTTCCAGAGGTTAGGTGTGATTAGCCTCGAGACGCCTCATCGGAAATGGGGCCTCATCTCGCCTGGAGGGGAGAACCTCCTGGATTTTCTCGAGTTGCTGCAGGTGCTCTCGACTTACGATGGGCTCAGGGACCTGCTCTGGTTGCCTCAGGAAAGGCCAGTCCCCATGCGAGTTGCTCAGGGACCTCTCGGGATTCCTCTCCCGTCGATGCTGGGCCTAAGACCTTGTGTGTAGTCAGTGCCGGAACCTGAGGATTCCTTCCAGTGCTGACATGGATCTTGGGGGTACTTCTGGAGTCTCCTCAATGGAGTCGTCCTCGTCTCGAGTGGGGACATGCACGTGCGCTTTCCCCCGAGCTCTAGCAGCAGTGTCACGCTTCCCTTCGCGTGGATCAAGGTGGCTTTCCTCCAGGGTTTCCCACGAAGCTTTCCATGAGGCTTTCCCACAGGGCTGTCCCGCGTGCCACCGTGGTGTGAGTCGATCCTCGGCTTGAAAGTGGAGGCAGTGCAGGGAAAACAGTTTTCCTGGAATGGACCGAGACATCTCGGGGACTCTGTGAATGGTGGCACGATCCTGGAGTTCCTCTCGCCTTTCCTGTGGAGAGCGCCTCCTCTTGAGATGCGACGGAAACGCCGGGAATTCTTTCCCGAGCACGCAGGGAAAGGATCCCTCCTGTCCAGCTAGGAGGCGGAAACTGGGCTCCTCTGGATGTGGGCGGGCTCTCGTACTTCCTCTCGAGTGGAGACGGGTATGTCGGGGAACTTCTTGAGTTGCAGCAAGGGTGTGAAGGACCCTTTGGAAGTTCCAGAGTTTAGGTGTGAATAGCCTCAAAACGCCTCAGCGGAAATGGGCCTCATCTCACCTGGAGGGGAGAACCTCCTGGATTTTCTCGAGTTGCGGCAGGTGCTCTCGACTTACGACACGGACCTCAGGGACACGCTCTGGTGGCCTCAGGAAAGGCCAGTCCCCATGCGAGGTTGCTAGGGGCTTCTCGGGATTTCCTCTCCCGTCAATGCCGAGGCCTAAGACCTTGTGTGGAGTCGGTGCCGAACATGCGGATTCCTCTCCAGTGCTGACATGGATCTTGGGGTACTTCTGGAGTCTCCCCAGGGGAGTCAGTCCTCGTCTCGAGTGGGGGCAGGCACGTGCGCTTTCCTCCCGAGCGTAGCAGCAGTATCACGCTTCCCTTCTGTGGATCAAGGAATCTGTGGCTTTCCCTGGAGTCTTTCCCATGAGGCTTTCCCACAGGGCTATTCCACTTGCCACCATGGTGTGAGTCGATATTCGGCGTGAAAGTCGAACCAGTGCAGGGAAAACAGGAATCTCCTTCCCCACAGTAGGGGATACACTGTCCCCTTGGGCGGGTATCTCCAGGGCACTCACGCTGGGGGTTGCCCGCGGACGTGCGGGCCTCAGGCTCCACGTGAGAAAAGCCCCAAATGACATTAGCTGCCAGTCCAGACGCTGGCCCCTCAGGTCTCTGGCCGGAGCCTTGGGCTCCAGGCAACTCAAAGCCCTCAGCGGTGGCACTCTGGGACTGCTGTAGGGAAAGGATGCCAAGAGCCCACGGAGGAGTTGGGGAGGGGCCATGGGGGAAACGGAGGCGAGGACAGCGAGGCATCTAGGTGGAGGCGCTGGAGAGAGCGTCTGGTGTCCCGGAATGCCTCGGAGGAGCCAGCGGGGGACAGTCGAGGACCAGGGACCTGTGGAATGTGAAAAGGCGGGAAAATCCCAGAGCAAGGCAGGCTGGGAAAGGCGGCGTTGGTGGCCAATTCAAAGGGACCTAGGGGCGTTTCCTGGGTGGTGAGTTCCCTTGGCACTGCTGAGGGCCCCTGATTGATCCACTCGGGGTTGAACCACCCCCCGCTGCGAGGGAGGGCCACAAACCAAAGCCCCCCGAACTGCCGCCACCCCAACGGGGATCTTGGCGGTCCAGGGCACAGCCGTGCCGGGAAAAGCCCACTCGCTCCACGGGACTCCGTCCAGGGTCTCTGCTTGGAAAGAGGCCGGGGCGGCCCCCTCCATCTACCCACCCAAACCCTATTGACGTCAATGGTGGCGGAGACGCCTCCCGTTCTCCAGAGTCCTGAGCTGCTGGGTCCCGCCCACTCGGCCAGCAGTCTGCAGCGTGCCCGTGTGCCTCTCCCACCATGGCTTCATCCGGCTCCTCCAGCACCTCAAGCGGTACGTTTGCCCTCGGTCCCTTTGGTCGGATCACATCTCAGTGGATTTGCGGGTGGCCTGGGCAAGGGCTCTCGGCCAATGTGTTGACCCCCCTCCCACCCGAGAACGGCTGGGACCCATCAGCCAGGCCCGGGGTTCCGAGGCGTCAGGTGTGCCCAAATTCGGAGGGCGTGGCATCGTTCGTTCATCTTGCTCCTTTGGCACACACATGGCTTCTCCGTTCTCTTTTCTGGGAAGACAGTGTTGTTTCAGGGGGGCGTGCTGCGGGGGCGGGGGCCGGGGTTGGGGTGGTGGGGAGCGGGTGCTTGCTGGGATGAGGCCCTTTATCCTCACATCTTCATGTGGGAATGGGAGTCGGGGAGCTCGTGGCCTTGCTGCCTTCAGTGGCTTCCTCTGCACAGGGGATAGTGGCTTCTGCCTTTTGTCAGGCGTTACGGGTTTTGGGCTTCGCTTGGTGGCCTTGGCCTTTGCCTTGGCCTGGCTTGGCCTGCCCTTGCGTTACCCGTTGCCCTTGCCTTGGTCTTGGGCTTGGCCTTGCCCTGCCCTTGAACTTGAACTTACTTGACCTTGAACTTGACCTTGACCTTGAACTTGACCTTGACCTTGACTTGACTTGACTTGACTTGAACTTGAACTTGACCTTGACCTTGGAACTTGAACTTGACCTTGAACTTGAACTTGATCTTGACCTTGACATTGAACTTGAACTTGACCTTGAACTTGACCTTGACTTGACTTGACTTGAAATTGGAACTTCAACTTGAAC
>NW_017190876.1:0-11066 GCF_001704415.2 Capra hircus
AGTCCGGGCCTGAACCTGAGGATTCTTCTCCAGTGCTGACATGGATCCTTCCTGGGTAAAGTCTCCCAAGGGAATCAGTCCTCTTCTTTAGTGGGGCTATTCACGTGTGCTTTCCTCCCGAGCTGTAACAGCAGTGTCATGCTTCCCGTCCCGTGGATCAAGGGATCTGTGGCTTTTTCTCGAGGCTTTCCCACGAGGCTTTCCAAGATGCTTTCCCACAGGGCTGTTCCTCGTGCCATTGTGGTGGGAGTAGATCCTCTGCGTCAAACTCGAGGCAGTGTAGGGAAAACAAATTCGTGGGAAAGCCTCGAGGGAAAGCCACAGATAACGTGATTCACGTGACAGGAAGCATGACACTGCTGCTACAGCTCGGGAAAAGCGATTGTGCATGCCCCATCTCGAGCCGAGGACTGACTCCCCTGTGGAGACTCCAGTAGAACCCGAAGTTCCTTGTCAGCACTGGAGAGGAATCCTCAGGTTCAGGCCCGGACTCCACACAAGGTCTTAGACCCCGGCATCGACGGGAGAGGAATCCCGAGAGGCCCCCTAGCAACTCCCATGGGGACTGGACTTTCCTGAGGCCACGAGAGCGGGTCCCTGAGGTCCCCGTCGTAAGTTGAGAGCACCTGCCACAACTCGAGAAAATTCAGGAGGTTCTGCCCTCCAGGCGAGATGAGGCCCATTTCCGCTGAGGCGTCTCGAGGCTAATCACACTTAAGCTCTGGAACTTCCAAAGGGTCCTTCACACCCTAGCTGAAACACAAGAAGTTCCCGACATACCGTCTCCACTCGAGAGGAAGCGAGGGTCATCAAACATCCAGAGGAGCTCCGTTTCCGCATGGAGCTCGAGATGACGGATACTTTCCCTACTTGTTCGGGAAAGAATTCCCGGTGTTCCGACGAATCTCAAGAGGAGGCGCTCTCTACAGAAAGGTGAGAGGAACTCCAGGGTCGTGCCACCATTCCTAGAGTCCCCCAGATGTCTCAGTCCATTCTAGAGGAAACTGTTTTCCCTGTACTGCCTCGACTTTCAAGCCGAGGATCGACTCACACCACGGTTTCACGAGGTACAGCCCTGTGGGAAAGTCTCGAGGGAAAGCCACCGATCCCTTGATCCACGCGCCGGGAAGTGAGACACTGCTGCTACAGCTCGGGAGGAAAGCGCTCGTGCATGCCCCCACTCGAGCCCAGGACTGACTGCCCTGTGGAGACTCCAGAATTACTCCAAGATCCATGTCAGCACTGGAGAGGAATCCTCAGGTTCTGGCCCCGACTCTACACAAGGACTTAAGCCCCAGCATCGATGGGAGAGGAATCCCGAGAGTCACCCTAGCAACTCGCATGGGGACTGGCCTTTTCTGAGGCCACCAGAGCGGGTCCCGTAGGTGCCCGTCGTAAGTCGAGAGCACCTGCTGCAACTCGAGAAAATCCAGGAGGTTCTCCCCCTCCATGTGAGAGGAGGCCCATTTCCGTGGAGGAGTCTCACGGCTAATCACACCTTATCTCTGGCACTTCCAAAGGGTCCTTCACACCCTTGTTGCCACTAAAGAAGTTTCCCGACATACCCGTCTCCACTTGAGAGGAAGCATGAGGGTCCCTCCCAGATCCAGAGCAGCCCCGTTTCAGCCTCGTAGCTCGAGATGAGGGATCCTTTCCTTGCTTCATCGGGAAAGACTTCCCGCCGTTCCGTCGCATGTCAGGAGGATGCTCCCTCCACAGGAAAGGCAAGAGAAACTCCAGGGTCCTTCCAACATTCCAAGAGTCCCGCAGATGTCTCAGTCCATACCAGAGGAACCTGTTTTCCCTGCTCTGCCTCGACTTTCAGGCCGAGGATCTACTCACACCACTGTGGCACGTGGGACAGCCTTGTGGGAAAGCCTCGTGAGAAAGTCTTGAGGGAAGCCACAAATTCCTTGACTGACGTGACGGGAAGCCTGACACTGCGGCTACCGCGCGGGAGGAAAGCGCACGTGCATGCCCCCACTTCGAGCCGAGGACTGACTTCTCTGGGCAGACTCCAGAAGTACCCCAAGATCCATGTCAGCACTGGAGAGGAATCCTCAGGTTCCGGCTTCAACTCCACACAAGGTCTTAGGCCCGGCATCGACCTGAGAGGAATCCCGAGTGGCCCCCTAAAACCTTGCAATGTGACTGGCCTTTCCTGAGGCCACCAGAGCGGGTCCCTGACGTCCCCGTCGTAACTCGAGAGCACGTGCCACAAGTCGAGAAAATCCAGGAGGTTCTCCCCTCCAGGCGAGATGAGGCCCATTTCCGCTGAGGCGTTTCGAGGCTAATCACACCTAACCTCTGGAACTTCCAAAGGGTCCTTCACACCCTTGTTGCAACTCAAGAAGTTCCCCGACATACCCGTCTCCACTCGAGAGGAAGCACGAGGTTCCCGCCCACATCCAGAGGAGCCCCGGTTCCGCCTCATAGCTGGAGATTAGGGATCCTTTCCCTACTTTGTCGGGAGAGAATTCCCAGTGTTCCCATCGCATCTCCAGATGAGGCGCTTTCAACAGGAAAGGCGAGAGGAACTCCAGGGTAGTCCCACCATTCCAAGAGTCCCCCAGATGTCTCAGTCCATTCCAGAGGATCCTGTGTTCCCTGCACTGCCTCGACGTTCACGCCGATGATTGACTCACACCGCGGAGGCTCTTGGGACAGCCTTGTGGGAAAGCTTCGTGTGAAAGCCTCGAGGGAAAGCCTCGAGGGAATGCCTCAGATCCCTTGTACACGCTACAGGAAGTTTGACGCTTCTGCTACAGCTTGGGAGGTAAGCGCACGTGCATGCCCCCAATGAAGACGAAGACTGACTCCCCTTTCGAGACTCCAGAATTACCCCAAGATACATGTCAGCTGTGGACAGGAATCCTCAGGTTCCGGCCCCGACTCCACACAAGGTCTTAGGCTCCGGCATCGACTGGGAAGGACCCCTAGATGCCCCTAGCAACTCGCCTGGCGACTGGCCTTTCCTGAGTCCACCAGAGCGGATCTCTGTGGACCCCGTCGTAACTCGAGAGCACCTGCCACAGCTCGAAAAAATCCAGGAGATTCTCCCCTCCAGGCGCAATGAGGCCCATTTCCGCTGAGGCATCTCGAGGCAAACCACTCCTAACCTCTGGAACTTCGAAAGAGTCCTTCACACCCTTGCTGCAACTCAAGAAGTTCCCCGACATACCTGTTCCTCTTCACTTTCTGCCATAGTTGTGATGTCATCTGCATATCTAAGTTTATTGATATTTCTCCCAGCAATCTTGATTCCAGCTCACGTATCTTCCATCCCAGCATTTTTCATGATGTACTCTTCATATAAGTTAAATAAACATGGTGACAATATACAGCCTTGACATACTCCTTTTCCTTTTTGGAACCAGTCTGTTGTTCCATGTCTTGTTCTAACTGTTGCTTCCTGACCTGCATACAGGTTTCTCAAGAGACAGGTCAGGTGGTCTGGTATTCCCGTCTCTTTCAGAATATTTCCCAATTTATTGTGATCCACACAGTCAAAGGCTTTGGCATAGTCAATAAAGCAGAAAGATGGTTTTGTTTTCGGGAACTCTCTTGCTTTTTCAATGATCCTTGGATGTTGGCAATTTGATCTCTGGTTTCTCGACATTTTTTATTCATTTATTTATTTATTTTTAATTGTTTAGTTTTTTTTTTTTAAATTTTAAAATCTTTAATTCTTATATGCATTCCCATACATGAACCCCCTCCCACCTCCCTCCCCATAACATCTCTCTGGATCATCCCCATGCACCTGTCCCAAGCATGATGTATCCTGCGTCAGACATAGACTGGCGATTCAATTCTTACATGATAGTATACATGCTAGCATGCCATTCTCCCAAATCATCCCACCCTCTCCCTCTCCTCTGAGTCCAAAAGTCCGTTATACACATCTGTGTCTTTTTTTTCCTGTCTTGCATACAGGGTAGTCATTGCCATCTTCCTAAATTCCATATATATGTGTTAGTATACTGTATTGGTGTTTTTCTTCCTGGCTTTCTTCACTCTGTATAATCGGCTCCAGTTTCATCCATCTCATCAGACTGATTCAAATGAATTCTTTTTAACGGCTGAGTAATACTCCATTGTGTATATGTACCACAGCTTTCTTATCCATTCATCTGCTGATGGACATCTAGGTTGTTTCCATGTCCTGGCTATTATAAACAGTGCTGCGATGAACATTGGGGTACATGTGTCTCTTTCAATTCTGGTTTCCTCGGTGTGTATGCCCAGAAGTGGGATTGCTGGGTCATAAGGTAGTTCTATTTGCAATTTTTAAAGGAATCTCTGCATTTTTAAAATCCCTCTTGAACATTTGGAAGTTCACAGTTCATGTGAACTTGGAGAATTTTGAGCATTACTTTACTAGCGTGTGAGATGAGTGCAATTGTGCAGCAGCTTGAATATTCTTTGTCATTGCCTTTCATTGGGATTGGAATGAAAACTGACCTAATGACTAGATGTTTTCAATTGCATATGCTGAAAGAACTGGCTGTGCAGTTTTGAAGAAAAAAAAAATCATTTTAACCCATTTTCTCTGAAGTGCAAGGCATATCATGGCCATCCTGAATCAAAAACTCAACTTTTCTTTATGTAGTCATAGTTTCATGCCTAAATTATAGGCCAACTCGTGCTCAAATTGACTCTGATATCAGGGGCAGATCAACTAATAAAAAGCTTGGATTGTCCCTCTGGAGGAAAGTGAGATCTTGTTCCCACGAGAAGAATCTGAAGGGTTAAGGGAACTTGCAAGAGTGGGGAAAGCTTAGTCCATCCTACATGTACCAAAATCTTAAATAAGGCTTATTTACTTTACCGAAGTAAAGAAACAGATGATGAAAACAATTATAAATCAATGAAATGTAAAGAAACTCATAGTCTGTTATCAAAAATTGCATTCTAAGAAAACTTTGTTCTCTTAACCTAGAGAGGAGACTAACTTCCATCTGGTACCAGCTTACCAGAAGACAAACAAACAAACAAAAATTATTGGTAAGCTTAAAAAAGTATATTCCATATATCTTGAAGTAGCAGTATTTCTGCAAAGGCATCAGTGTGAAACCATAGAGGACATGGTTAAAACCTGATTAAATAGAAATTGACAAAGTAATCTGGTCACTGCTGCGACTTGAAATGCTTTAATATGATAACTAGAATTATAACTGACAGCATTTGACCAGGACATATCAGATTTTCATGGATGTCACATAATTTCTAGGATATCTATACTAGGAACTGAAGGAATCTTTGAACCTAGGAAAGAAAACAACAGTCTCAAAGGCCCTTGCTGAATCATCTATCAGCAAGGAATGTCTTTGCAAGGATCGCAAAGTGAAGGGAAAATACACCGACCTGCCTCTGCAACTTTGGTCCTCTGAGCAGATCTGGAGGTCTCCCTTTGTATAAGCTAACCTGTTCCTTCCAAATAGAGGTTTACAACACCAAACAACTGGCCGCCTATTCTTCCCCAAAGGAGGCTCTCTTTCCCCACATCCTGCGAACTCCCTTTCCCAACCTCCTGGAAAAGCGCTTCTTGCAGTTCCTTTCAGAAAATCCTATGGACGGAGAAGCCTGGTAGGCTGCAGTCCATGGGGTCGCTGAGGGTCGGACACGACTGAGCGACTGCACTTTCATTTTCACTTTCATGCATTGGAGAAGGCAATGGCAACCCACTTACTGTTCTTGCCTGGAGAATCCCAGGGATGGGGGAGCCTAGTGGGCTACCGTCTATGGCGTCGCACAGAGTCGAACACGACTGAAGCAGCTTAGCAGCAGCAGCAGCAGCAGCAGTTCCTTTCTTAGGGACAGTTATCCCTGAGATTGGGACCTGGAAAGACAGAGCCACCTCCACACACACGTCTTTTCTGTCCCCTTTCCTCTGGAGGAGAGCTCTAGTGAGCCTAGGTCTGTCAGGAAAATTCTTGGCTTTGACGGGATCACACCCAGTGTGTGAACCTGCATACCCGACCTAGGGGCCACAGGGCACCTGTTTTGCTCGAGTGGGTCCTGGAGGGGTGCAGCATAGCAAGAGCTTAAAAATCCATCCAAATTGTCTTTCTTTACCTCGGAGAGAACGAGTTTGCTCCACCTCCACCCTTTGGCAGTGTGGAGGGAAGAGGGCACCACCCTCTCCAAAGGGGGCATAGGGCCTACCAGGAGAGAAAGGCCCCTTGAGGAGCTGAGCCCAGGTAGGCAGCCAGTGATGTCAAGCACACTCCCGCTGCTTGCTTCTTCATGGGCACTCCCACGATCTGCTAGGAATGTCTTTGCAAGGATCTCAAAGGGAAGGGGAGATACATGGCCCTGTCTCTGGAACTTCAGTCCTCTGAGCAGATCTGGAGATCTTGAGTTGTATAAGCAAACCTGTTCCTTCCAAATAGAGGCTTGCAAACACACGCCTGGTGGTTGCCTCTTCTTCCCCCGAAGAAGCCTTTCTTTCCCCACATGCTGTGAACTCCCTGTCCCAACCTCCAAGAATAGCGCTTCTTGCCATTCCTTTCTTAGAGGCAGTTATCCCTGAGCTTGGGGCCGTAGGGAGTAGCCCCACACTCACAGGGAAAGGCAAAGACTCCTCCATACATCTCCTCTATCCCCTTTGCTCTGGAGGAGAGCTCTAGTGAGCCTAGGTCTTTCAGGAAAATTCTTGGCTTGGACAGGATCTCACCCTGTTTGTCAACCTGCATACCCAACCAGGGGCCACAGAGCACCTGTTTCAGTAAAGTGGGCCCTGAAAGGGTGCAGCCTAGCAAGAGCTTGAAAATCCATTCAATTGCTGTTTTTGTACCTCTGACAGAGCGAGCTTGGCTCCACCCTTTGGCAGTGAGGAGAAAAGAGGCATGACACCCTCCCCAAGGGGACATGGGGCCTACTTCGAGAGGAAAGGCCCCTTGTGGAGTTGAGGCCAGGAAGGCACACAGTCATGTCAAACACACTCCCACTGCTTGCTTCTTCATGGGCACTCCCGCTATCAGCTAGGAATGTCTTTGCAAGGATCACAAAGGGAAGGGGAGATACACGGCCCTGCCTCTGGACCTCCGGTGCTCTGAGCAAATCTGGAGGTCTCCCGTTGTGTAAGTGAACCTGTTCCTTCCAAAGAGAGGCTTGCAAACACATGCTGGATTGTTGCCTCTTCTTCCCTGAGGGAGGCTCTCTTTCCCGCATCCTGGGAACACCCTCTCCAAGTGCTGGAAAAGCTCTTCTTGGAGTTTCTTTCTTAAAGTCAGTTATCCCTGAGCTTGGGGCCATAGGGAATAGCACCAAACTAACAGGGAAAGGCAGGCAACGTCCACTTATCTCTTCCATCCGCTTTGCTCTGGAGGAGAGCTCTAATGAGCCTATGTCTGTTAGGAAAATTCTTGGCTTTGATGGGAACACACCCGGTGTGTGAACCCGCATACCCGACCTAGGGGCCACAGGGCACCTGTTTCACTCGAGTGAGCCCCGAAGTGGTGCAGCTTAGCAAGAGCCTGAAAATCCATTCAATTGCTGTTTTTGTACCTCTGACAGAGCGAGCTTTGCTGCACCCTTTGGCAGTGTGGAGGGAAGAGGACACAACCCCCTCCCCAAGGGGACATGTGGCCTCCTTCGAAAGGAAAGGCCCTTTGAGGAGCTGAGGCTAGGAAGGCACAAAGACACTCCCACTGCTTGCCTCTTCAGGGCCAGTAGCGCTATCAGCTAGGAATGTCTTTGCAAGTATCGTAGTGGGAAGGGGAGATACATGGCCCTGCCTCTGCAACTTCGGTCCTCTGAGCAGATCTGGAGGTCTTGAGTTGTATAAGCAAACCTGTTCCTTCCAAATAGAGGCTTGCAAACACACACCAGGTGGCTGCCCCTTCTTTCCTGAAGAAGGCTCGCTTTCCCTGCATGCTGTGAACTCCCTGTCCCAGCCTCCAGGAATAGCACTTTTTGCAGTTCCTTTCTTAGGGGCAGTTATCCCTGAGTATGGGGCCATAGGGAGTAGCACCACACACACATGGAAAGGCAGAGCCACCTCCACACATCTCTTCCATCCCCGTTACTCTGGAGGAGAGCTCTAGGGAGCCTAGGTCTGTCAGGAAATTCTTGGCTTTGATGGCAACACACCCAGTGTGTGAACCTGCATACCCGACCTAGGGGCCCACAGGGCACCTGTTACACTCGAGTGGGCCCTGAAGCAGTGCAGCCTAGCAAGAGCTTGAAAATCCATCCAATTGCTGTTTTTGTACCTCTGACAGAGCGAGCTTTGCTGCATGTTTTGGCAGTGTGGAGGGAAGAGGGCACAACCCCCTCCCCAAGGGGACATGGGGCCTACTTTGAGAAGAAAGGCCCTTTGAGGAGTTGAGGCCAGGAAGGTACACAATCATGTCAAACACACTCCCGCTGCCTGCTTCTTCATGGGTACTCCCGCTATCAGCTAGGAATGTCTTTGCAATGATCTCAAAGGGAAGGGGAGATACATGGCCCTGTCTCTGGAACTTCGATTCTCTAAGCAGATCTGGAGGTCTCCCATCGTATAAGCGAACCTGTTCCTTCCAAACAGAGGCTTGCAAACACACGCCAGATTGTTGACTCTTCTTCCACGTGGGAGGCTGTCTTTCCCACATCCTGGGAACTCCCTGGCCCAGTCCTAGAAAAGCACTTCTTGGAGTTTCTTTTTAAGGTCAGTTATCCCTGAGCTTGGGGCCATAGGGAATAGCCCCAAACTTACAGGGACAGGCAGGCCACGTGCACATATCTCTTCTGTCCCCTTTGCTCTGGAGGAGAGCTTTAGTGAGCCTAGGTCTGTCCAGAAAATTCTTTGCATTGACGGGAACAACTCCTGCATGTGAACCTGTATACCCAACCTAGGGGCCACAGGGTAGCTGTTTCACTCTAGTGGGCTCTGAAGTGGGGCAGCCTAGCAAGAGCTTGAAAATCCGTTCAATTGCTGTTTTTGTACCTCTGACAGAGCGAGCTTTGCTGCACCCTTTGGCAGTGTGGAGGGAAGAGGGCACAATCCCCCCTGCCTAAGGGAAATGCAGCCTACTAGAGGAAAGGCCACTTGAGGAGCTGCTGCCTCACTTCTCCTCAACTCAATTTTTTGTCACCATTTAATCTACATCATATGAATTTTTGAAACTAATTTGTAACTTTTAGAAAAAAAGACTTCTTAGGTATTAACATACTGGTATTTCTAAAAGGGGGAAATACTTCTTCCCTAAAACTGTATTAAGAAAATTTGAATGGAATGAAATATGTTTTGATGTAGCAGAATTATTATTTTATCTTTCCAAACCAGCATTTGTTAAATGTTTAACTGCTAATAACTGTCCAGGCTTCCGTGGTGGCTCTGCTGGTAAAGAATCCACCTGCAATGCAGAAGACCTGGGTTTGATCCCTGGGTTGGAATGATCCCCCTGTAGAAGGGAAAGGCTACCCACTCTAGTATTCCAGCCTGGAGAATTCCATGGACTGTATAGTCCATGCGTTTGCAGAGTCAGACATGACTGAGCAACTTTCACTATTCACTAATAACTGTTCAGCCTGAAGTAAGAACTTTCAAAAATCTTTGAACACAGACACTCTAACTTAATTCCCCTCTGGGATAAATATTTTGCATGTACTTTTAGGTTACATATTCACAACAGGCACAGAACTCTTTTATTATATATTTTATTTTCATATAAATTAACATCCTAGAAAAACTAAAATAGAAACACTAAATACAGTATTGCACATAGCAATCTCTGTTAAATGCCCCATTATATCATCGAAGCTCATACACACATGAAGGGACTGAAGGAGACAGGAAGATGGCAGAATAGCAACCAGAGAGCCACTACTGTGTCTGTGCACATCAACTACAGACTGAAAGGTAAGGACAGTATTTTACATAAATAGAAAACATTGAAGGGTTAATAGGGTAGCAGAGATGTGCCTGCAAACGGGTCTCTCTGCTTGGGCTGAATGTCCTTGCAAACGAGGCGTTCTGCCAAGAGCCTGGACAGAGCCTTGAGTTTAATGGTTCCTTGCAAACGAGGGAGCATTCCCTTCTTGTGATAAGAAGGAAAAGAGGGCTTTGGACAGACTCTGCAGTAGACAGGGATATCACTCCCCTTGCTGTACGATAACATGTATGCACCTGCGCTGTGCTGAAAAGGCTTATTTATGTAGTCTGGAATTCTTCCTTGGGGCTTTATAATTAAACAGCAAATTGTTTGCGCAGTTCTGTTCTTCCGGCTGGAGAGTGTATTGTCCGTCTCTTGTGTGTCTCTTGTGTTTTGTCTTTGTGTCATTTCACTCGCAACAAAACATAGTTACAATTCAGATTTTTTTTAAGTTGCCTCCATAATTGGTTTGCAATAGCAACAGATTCTCCCCTTTATTCATAGCCATACCCTAACACATATAATTTTTAAAAATCTATTAATGTTAGACAAAACCATCACAATGCTTCAGGAGTGACTTAAAGAAAACCCCAATAAAGTCACAATACTCAGGCAGGTGGATTTAATGAACAAGTCCTAGGTAGATATCAATCCATCTAAAGTAAGTAAGTAAGTAAGTAAGTAAAGTCGTTTAGTCGTGTCCGACTCTTTGCGACCCCGTGGACTGTAGCCTACCAGGCTCCTCCCTCCATGGGATTCTCCAGGCAAGAGTACTGGAGTGGGTTGCCATTTCCTTCTCCAAAAGTTACTCTTTTTTTTTTTTTTTTGCCAACAGTTAGTCACGTTTGGCAACTTTATGAGGATCATTTAAAAGCACTGAGAAGAGCAACGGTAAACTTTGCAGAGAGGCACAGCTTTGGTTTAACTGACCTTTGCTGCAGATTGGCTTTATGTAGGTCCTAAAAGAAATGGTTGATAAAGGGCTTCATTTAACTTAAAATTATGATTCTTGCCTATAGTAAATGATTTATAGAAAGGGTTTTCCTTTTACTATATTTTTTCCTATTCATTGTGTAATGAGTAAAAAAAAAAGTGATAATCTTCTTTCACAAATATGTAGTTACAGAGACCAACCCCAAGAGCTGGGAAAGCCTTATCTATGTCACATATAAATGGTACCTCAATTTTAAAATAAAAAAAATTATA
>NW_017190877.1:0-11065 GCF_001704415.2 Capra hircus
AGTCGGTGCGGAACCTGAGGATTCTCCCAGTGCTGACATGGATCTTGGGGGTCTCTGGAGTCTCCCCAGGGGAGTCAGTCCTCGTCTCGAGTGGGGCATGCACGTGCGCTTTCCTCCCGAGCTGTAGCAGCAGTGTCACGCTTCCCTTCGCGTGGATCAAGGGATCTGTGGCTTTCCCTCCAGGCTTTCCCATGAGGCTTTCCCACAGGGCTGTCCCACGTGTCACCGTGGTGTGAGTCGATCCTCGGCTTGAAAGTCGAGGAAGTGTAGGGAAACAGGTTTCCCTGTAATGAACTGAGACATCTGGGGACTCTGGGAATGGTGGCACGACCCTGGAGTTCCTCTCGCCTTTCCTGTGGAGAGCGCCTCCTCTTCAGATGCAACGGGAACGTCGGGAATTCTTTCCGACCACGCAGGAAAGGATCCCTCCTCTCGCGAGCTAGGAGGCGGAAATGGGGCTCCTCTGGATGTGGGCGGGACTCTCGTGCTTCCTCTCGAGTGGAGACGGGTATGTCGGGGAACTTCTTGAGTTGCAGCAAGGGTGTGAAGGACCCTTTGGAAGTTCCAGAGGTTAGGTGTGATTAGCCTTGAGACACCTCAGCGGAAATGGGCCTCATCTTGCCTGGAAGGGAGAACCTCCTGGATTTTCTCAAGTTGGGGCAGGTGCTCTCGACTTAAGACGGGGACCTCAGGGACCCGCTCTGGTGGCCTCAGGAAAGGCCAGTCCGCATGCGAGTTGCTCGGGGGCCTCTCGGGATTCCTCTCCCGTCGATGCCGGGGCCTAAGACTGCCGGAGCCAGTGTGAGGAAGCCCGCCCGTGATAAGGTTATGAGGAAGGAAGCTGACATACGCAAGGCGTGCTCAGACTTCAGGGATCCCTCTGGAAATTTTTAAGCACGTACCCCAACAAAAATCTGCCGGTTTTTATGCTCTGCTTTTTCACTCTTCTGACCTTTTCTGGAAAAAGTCAATTCAGGCTTAGTCTTCTGCATTTGAAAGAGTGTTTCAATCCAAAAACCCTCTGATTTCTTTCTAGCCTGCCTGTAGGACTCGTACAGCTGCGCTTGTGATTGTTTGAGGCCTCCTGACCGCAGGAGGCACAGGAAGCTTAAAACATCCTAGGAATGCCGGAGCTTCCGAGGAGTCAAAATCTTTAGAATAGGACTGATTAAAAGTTTCATTTTTTGGGTCAATGCTTGCTGCCAAATTTTCATATCCTTTATTTTTAGATATAGTTGGTATATAGAAAAACAAGTAGCAGACCTGGTATTAGCAACATTAGATCTTTGAGTTAAGTACCTTCTTTGTTATAACCCACTGCACCTTTGTTCTATAGAGATGTAACTTTAATGCTTTAAGGAGATGCAGATTAAAGAAAAACACTTCAGGGGAAACAAAATTAACATTCATTAAGGAAGAGAGCCAAAAAGTGTTAACAAGCCTCTTGGCCAGAAGATAATGTAAATCACCTGAGACCTTTTGTATACAAAATGATATACAGAAAGAATCTGGGTTGCGAACACTACATAATTTTGTGTTATCCATTGATCTCCATGTTTTATCAAAAGTATAAAAGGCCTTCTGAACAATAAAGGAGGAGGCCAGGGGCCGGGGGCCAGTTTCTCGGACCAGCTTCTCGAACTAGTCTCTCAGCCTGGTTTCTTGGGACTCTGGCTCCCCCGTGTCTTTCTCTCTCTTTCTTCTTCTCTACCTTTCCTTCTCTCTGCTCTTTACTATAACTTCAGGCTGAATCTCCACCTGGAGTGCGGAGGCTCGCCAGGTCTACTTACTTGCCCTGGCTGTTAAGACCCGCACGAAAGGGAGCTTAAGGCGAGGCACCCTTAGATATTCAAGCGGGCGCCGGAGGCCCAAAGTAGGTGGTGCAAATTCCTTGTCTGGAATTTTATTGGCCGTCCGCGTAACCAAGCTATTCAGCCCTCTTCCTCCACTTAATCTTCTTACTACACTATAGTTTCCTAATCTAATCTTACATTAATAAATAAACAAGTCTTTCCACGCCAACGCCGTCCACCCTTCGAATTCCTGGATCACCGGGGCTGGACCCCGGCATAAGACCTCGTGTGGAGGCGGTGCCGGAACCTGAGGATTTCTCTCCAGTGCTGACATCGATCTTGGGTACTTCTGGAGTCTCCCCAGGGGAGTCAGTCCTGGTCTCGAGTGGGCATGCACGTGCGCTTTCCTCTGGAGCTGTAGCAGCAGTGTCACGCTTCCCTTTCGCGAGGATCAAGGGGATCTGGTGGCTTTCCCACGAGGCTTTCCCACAGGGCTGTCCACGTGCCACCATGGTGTGAGTCGATCCTCGGCATGAAAGTCGAGGCAGTGCAGGGAAAACAGGTTTCCCCTGAAATGGACTGAGACATCTGGGGGACTCTGGGAATGGTGGCACGACGCTGGAGTTCCTCTCGCCTTTCCTGGGGAGAGCGCCTCCTCTTGAGATGCGACGGGAATGCCGGGAATTCTTTCCCGACCACGCAGGGAAAGGATCCCTTCTCTCGAGCAAGAGGCGAAAACGGGGCTATTCTGGATGTGCGCGGACTCTCGTGCTTCCTCTCGAGTGGAGACGGGTATGTCGGGGAACTTCTGAGTTGCAGCAAGCGTGCGAAGGCCCTTTGGAAGTTCCAGAAGTTAGGTGTGATTAGCCTCGAGATGCCTCAGCGAAATGGGCCTCATCTCACCTGGAGGGAGAACCTCCTGGATTTTATCGAGTTGCGGCAGTACTCTCGACTTACAACAGGGAACTCAGGAACCCGCTCTGGTGGCGTCAGGAAAGACCAGTCCCCATGCGAGTTGCTCGGGACTCTCGAGATTCCTCTCCCATCGATCCGGGCCTAAGACCTTGTGTGGAGTAGGTTGCGGAACCTGAGGATTCCTCTCCAGAGCTGGCATGGATCTTGGGTACTTCTGGAGTCTCCCCAGGGGAGTCAGTCCTCGTCTCGAGTGGGGGTTTGCACTTGCGCTTTCCTCCCGAGCTGTAGCAGCAGTGTAACGCTTCCTTCGCTTGAACCAAGGATCTGTGGCTTTCCCTCGAGGCTTTCCCTCGAGCTTTCCCACAAGGCTTTCCCACAGGGCTGTCCCGCGAGCCACCTTGGTGTGAGTCGATCCTCGGCTTGAACGTCCAGGCAGTGCAGGGAAAACTGGTTTCCCTGGAATGGACTGAGACATCCGGGGGACTCTGGGAATGGTGGCACGACCCTGGAGTTCCTCTCGCCTTTCCTGTGGAGAGCGCCTCCACTTGAGATGCGACGGGAACGCCGGAATTCTTTCCCGACCATGCAGGGAAAGGATCCCTCCTCTCAAGCAAAGAGGCAGAAACGGGGCTCCTCTGGATGTGGGCGGGACTCTCCTGCTTCCTCTCGTGTGGAGACGGTATGTCGGGGAACTTCTTGAGTTGCAGCAAGGGTGTGAAGGACCCTTTGTAAGTTCCAGAGGTTAGGTGTGATTAGCCTCGAGATGCCTCAGCGGAAATGGTCCTCATCTCGCCTTGAGGGAGAACCTCCTGGATTTTCTCGAGTTGCGGCAGGTGCTCTCGACTCACGACAGGGACCTCAGGGACCCGCTCTGTGGCTTCATGAAAGGCCAGTCCCATGCGATTTGCTCGGGTCGCTCGGATTCCTCTCCCATCGATGCAGGCCCTAAGACCTTGTGTGGGGTCGGTGTCGGAAACGGAGAATTCCTCTGCAGTGCTGACATGGATCTTGGTGTACTTCTGTAGTCTCCCCAGGGAGTCAGTCCTCGTCTCCAGTGGGGTATGCAGGTGGCTTTCCTCCCGAGCTGTAGCAGCAGTGTCACGCTTCCATTCCCGTGGATCATAGGATCTGTCGATTTCCTTCTAGGCTTTCCCTTGAGGCTTTCCCACGACGCTTTCCCAGCAGGCTTTCCAACGAGGCTTTCCCCAGTGATGTCCCACGTGCCACCGTGGTGTCAGTTGATCCTCGGTTTGAAAGTCGAGGCAGTGCAGGGAAAACAGGTTTCCCTGGAATGGACTGAGACATCTTGGGGACTCTGGAATGGTGGCACGACCCTGGAGTTCCTCTCGCCTTTCCTGTGGAAGCGCCTCCTCTTGAGATGCGACGGGAACGCCGGGAATTCTTTGCCGACCACGAAAGGAAAGGATCCCTCCTCTCGAGCTAGGAGGCGGAAACGGGGCCCCTCTGTATGTGGGCGGGACTCTCGTGCTTCCTCTTGAGTGGTGACGGGTATGTCGGGGAACTTCTTGAGTTGCAGCAAGGCTGTGAAGGACCCTTTGGAAGGTCCAGAGGTTAGGTGTGATTAGCCTCGAGTCGCCTCAGCGGAAATGGCCTCATCTCGCCTGGAGAGGACAACCTCCTGGATTTTCTCGAGTTGCGGCAGGTGCTCTCGACTTACGACGGGGACCACAGACCCCCTCTGGTGGCCTCAGCAAAAGGCCAGTCCCCATGCTAGTTGCTCGGAGCCTTTCGGGATTTCTCTCCCGTCGATGCGGGGCCTAAGGTCTTGTGAGGAGTCGGTGCCGGAACCTGAGGATTCCTCTCCAGTGCTGACATGGATCTTGGTGTACTTCTGGAGTCTCCCCAGGGGAGTCAGTCCGCGTCCCGTGTGGGGGCATACCGTGCGCTTTCCTCCCGAGCTGTAGCAGCAGTGTCACGCTTCCTTCGCGTGGATCAAGGGATCGGTGGCTTTCCCTCGAGGCTTTCCCACGAGGATTTCCCACGAGGCTTTCCCACAGGGCTGTCCCACGTGCCACCGTGGTGTGAGTCGATCCTTGGCTTGAAAGTCGAGGGCAGTGCAGGGAAAACACGTTTCCCTGGAATGGACTGAGACATCTGGGGGACTCAGGGAATGGTGCCACGACCCTGGAGTTCCTCTCGCCTTTCCTGTGGAGAGCGCCTCCTCCAGAAATGCGACGGGAACGCCGGGAATTCTTTCTCGACCACGCAGGGAAAGGATCCCTCCTCTCCAGCTAAGAGGCGGCAATGGGGCTCCTCTGGATGTGGGCGGGACTCTCGTGTTTCCTCTCGAGTGGAGACGAGTATGTCGGGAACTTCTTGAGTAGCAGTAAGGGTTGAAAAACCCTTTGGAAGTTACAGAGTTTAGGTGTAATTAACCTCGAGATGCCTCAGCGGAAATGGGCCTCATCACGCCTGGAGGGGAGAAACTCCTGAATTTTTTCGAGGTGCGGCAGGCGCTCTCGACTTTCGACGGCGACCTCATGGACCCGCTCTGGTGTCCTCAGGAAAGGCCAGTCCCCATGCGGGTTGCTCGGGGGCCTCTCGGGATTCCTGTCTCGTCGATGCCGGGCCTAAGACCTTGTGTGGAGTTGGTGCCAGAACATGAGGATTCCGCTCCCAGTGCTGACATGGATCTTGGGGTATTGCTGGAGTCTCCCCAGGGGAGTCAGTCCTCGTCTCGAGTGGGGGCATGCACGTGCGCTTTCCTCCCGAGCTGTAGCAGCATTGTCACTCTTCCCTACGCGTGGATCAAGGGATCTGTGGCTTTCCCTCGAGGCTTTCCCATGAGGCTTTCCCAGGAGCCTTTCCCACAGGGCTGTCCAACGTGCCATCGCGGTGTGAGTCGATCCTCGCTTGAAAGTCGAGGCAGTGCAGGGAAACAGTTTTCCCTGGAATGGACTGAGACAGCTTGGGGACTCTGGAAATAGGGACTGATCCTGGAGTTCCTCTCGCCTTTCCTGTGGAGAGCGCCTCCACTTGAGATGAGACGGGAACGCCGGGAATACTTTCCCGCACACGCAGGGAAAGTATCCCTCCTCTCGAGCTAGGAGGCGGAAACGGGGCTCCTCAGGATGTGGTCGGACTCTCGTGCTTCCTCTCGAGTGGGAGTCGGGTATGTCGGGGAACTTCTAGAGTTGCAGGCAAGGGTGTGAAGGACCCTTTGGAAGTTCCAGAGGTTAGGTGTGATTAGCCTCGAGACGCCTCAGCGGAAATGGGCCTCATCTCACCTGGAGGGGAGAACCTCCTGGATTTTCTCGAGTTGCGGCAGGTGCTCTCGACTTACGATGGGGACCTCAGGGACCCGCTCTGGTGGCCTCAGGAAAGGCCAATCCCCTTGCGAGTTGTTCGGGGGCCTCTCGGGGCCTCTCGGGTTTCCTCTCCCGTCGATGCTGGGGCCTAAAACCTTGTGTGAAGTCAGTGCCGGAACCTGAGAATTCCTCTCCAGTGCTGACATGGATCCTGGGATATTTCTGGAGTCTCCCCATGGGAATCAGTCCTCGTCTCGAGTGGGGCCATGCACGTGCACTTTCCTCCCGAGCTGTAGCAGCAGTGTCACTCTTCCCTATGCGTGGATCAAGGCATCTGTGGCTTTCCCTCGAGGCTTTCCCACGAGGCTTTCCCACGAGGCTTTCCCACAGGGCTGTCCCACGTGCCACCGTGGTGTGAGTCGATCCTCGCCTTGAAAGTCGAGGCAGTGCAGGGAAAACAGGTTTCCCTGGAAATGGACTGAGACATCTGGTGGACTCTGGGAATGTGGCACGACCCTGGAGTTCCTTTCGTCTTTCCTGTGGAAAGCGCCTCCACTTGAGATGCGACGGGAACGCCGGGAATTCTTTCCAGACCCTGCAGGGAAAGGATCCCTCCTCTCGAGCTAGGAGGCGGAAACGGGGCTCCTCTGGATGTGGGCGGGACTCTCGTGCTTCCTCTTGAGTGGAGTCGCGTATGTCGGGGAACTTCTTGAGTTGCAGCAAGGGTGTGAAGGACCCTTTGGAAGTTCCAGAGGTTAGGTGTGAGTAGCCTCGAGACGCCTCAGCGGAAATTGGCCTCATCTCGCCTGGAGGGGAGAACCTCCTGGATTTTCTCCGAGTTGCGGCAGGTGCTCTCGACTTACGACGGGGACCTAATTGACCCGCTCTGGTGGCCTCAGGAAAGGACAGTCCCCTTGCGAGTTACTCGGCGGCTTCTCGGGGGCCTCTCGGGTTTCCTCTCCCGTCAATGCTGGGGCCTAAGACCTTGTGTTGGGTCAGTGCCGTAACCTGAGGATTCCTCTCCAGTGCTGACATGGATCTTGGGGTACTTCTGGAGTCTCCCCAGGGGAGTCAGTCCTTGTCTCGAGTGGGGGCATGCACGTGCGCTTTCCTCCCCAGCTGTTGCAGCAGTGTCACGATTCCCTTCAAGTGGTCAAGGGATCATTGGCTTTCCCTCGAGGCTTTCCCACAGGGCTGTCCCACAGGGCTGTCCACGTGCCACCGTTGTGTGAGTCGATCCTCGGCTTGAAAGTCGAGGCAGTGCAGGGAAAACAGGTTTCCCTGGAATGGACTGAGACATCTGGGGGACTCTGGGAATGGTGGCACGACCCTGGAGTTCCTCTCGCTTTTCCTTTGGAGAGCGCCTCCTCTTGAGATGCGACGGGAACGCCGGGAAATCTTTCCCGACCACGCAGGGAAAGGATCCCTCCTGTCGAGCTAGGAGGCGGACACTGGGCTCCTCTGGATGTGGGCGGGACTGTCGTGCTTCCTCTCGAATGGAGACGGGTATGTCGGGGAACTACTTGAGTTGCAGTAAGGGTGTGAAGGACCCTTTGGAAATTCCAGAGGTTAGGTGTGATTAGCCTCGAGACGCCTCAGGGGAAATGGGCCTCATCTCGCCTGGAGGGGAGAACCTCCTGGATTTTCTCGAGTGTTGGCAGGTGCTCTCGACCTAGGAAGGGGACCATAGGGACCGCTCTGCTGGCCTCAGGAAAGGCCAGTCCCCATGCGAGTTGCTCGGGGCCTCTAGGGATTCCTCTCCCGTCGATGCCGGGGCCTAAGACCTTGTGTGGAGTAGGTGCCGGAACCAGAGGATTCCTCTCCAGTGCTGACATGGATCTTGGGGTACTTCTGGAGTCTCCCCAGGGGAGTCAGTCCTCGTCTCGAATGGGGGCATGCACGTGGGCTTTCCTCCCGAGCTGTAGCAGCACTGTCACGCTTCCCTTCGCGTGGATCAAGGGATCTGTGGCTTTCCCTCGAGGCTTTCCCACGAGGCTTTCCCACGAGGCTTTCCCACAGGGCCGTCCCACGTGCCACCGTGGTGTGAGTCGATCCTCGGCTTGAAAGTCGAGGCAGTGCAGGGAAAACAGGTTTCCCTAGAATGGACTGAGACATCTGGGGGACTCTGGTAATGGTTGCACGACCCTGGAGTTCCTTTCGCCTTTTCTGTGGAGAGCGCCTCCACTTGAGATGCGACGGGATCGTCGGGAATTCTTTCCCGACCACGCAGGGAATGGATCCCTCCTCTCGAGCTAGCAGGCCGAAACGGGGCTCCTCTGGATGTGGGCGGGACTCTCGTGCTTCCTCTCGAGTGGAGACGGGTATGTCGGGCAACTTCTTGAGTTGCAGTAAGGGTGTGAAGGACCCTTTGGAAGTTCCAGAGGTTAGGTGTGATTTGCCTCGAAACGCCTCAGCGGAAACGGGCTTCTTGTCGCCTGGAGGGGAGAACCTCCTGGATGTTCTCGAGTTGCGGCAGGTGCTCTCGACTTACGATGGGGACCTCAGGGACCCGCTCTGGTGGCCTCAGGAAAGGCCAGTCCCCTTGAAAGTTGCTCGGGGGCCTCTCAGGATTCCTCTCCCGTCGATGCCGGGGCCTCAGACCTTGTGTGGAGTCGGTGCCGGAACCTGAGGATTCCTCTCCAGTGCTGACATGGATCTTGGGGTACTTCTGGAGTCTCCCGCGGGGAGTCCGTCCTCGTCCGAGTGGGGGCATGCACGTGTGCTTTCCTCCCGAGCTGTAGCAGCAGTGTCACGCTTCATTTCGCGTGGATCAAGGGATCTGTGGCTTTCCCTCGAGGCTTTCCCATGAGGCTTTCCCACGAATCTTTCCCACAGGGCTCTCCCACGAGCCACCGTTGTGTGAGTCGATCCTCGGTTTGAAAGTCGAGGCAGTGCAGGGAAAACAGGTTTCCCTGGAATGGACTGAGACATCTGGGGGACTCTGGGAATGTGGCACGACCATGGAGTTCCTCTCGCCTTTCCTGTGGAGAGCGACTCCACTTGAGATGCGACGGGAACGCCGGGAATTCTTTCCCGACCACACAGGGAAAGGATCCCTCCTCTCGAGCTAGGAGGCGGAAACGGGGCTCCTCTGGATGTGGGCGGAACTCTCGTGCTTCCTCTCGAGTCGAGACGGGTTTGTCGGGGAACTTCTTGAGTTGCAGCAAGGGCGTGAAGGACCCTTTGGAAGTTCCAGAGGTTAGGTGTGATTAGCCTCGAAATGCCTCAGCGGAAATGGGCCTCATCTCGCCTGGAGTGGAGAACCTCCTGGATTTTCTCGAGTTGCAGCAGGTGCTCTCGACTTAAGACGGGGACCTCAGGGACCCGCTCTGGTGGCCTCAGGAAAGGCCAGTCCCCATGCGAGTTGCTCGGGGGCCTCTCGGGATTCCTCTCCCATCGATGCTAGGGCCTTAAGACCTTGTGTGGTGTTAGGTGCCGGAACCTGAGGATTCCTCTCCAGTGTTGACCATGGATCTTGGGGTACTTCTGGAGTCTCCCCAGGGGAGTCAGTCCTCGTCTCGAGTGGGGGCATGCACGTGCGCTTTCCTCCTGAGCTGAAGCAGCAGTGTCACGCCTCCCTATGCTTGGATCAAGGGATATGTGGCTTTCCCTCGAGGCTTTCCCACGAGGCTTTCCCACGAGGCTTTCCCACAGGGCTGTCCCTCGTGCCACCGTGGTGTGAGTTGATCCTCGGCTTGAAAGTCAAAACAGTGCAGGAAAACAGGTTTCCCTGGAATGAACTGAGACATCTGGGGGACTCTGGGAATGGTGGCACGACCCTGGAGTTCCTCTCGCCTTTCCTGTGGAGAGCGCCTTCTCTTGAGAAGCGACTGGAAGGCCGGGAATTCTTTCCGGAGCACGCAGGATAGGATCCCTCCTCTCGAGCTAGGAGGCGGAAATTGGGCTACTGTGGATGTGGGTGGGGCTCTCGTGCTTCCTCTCGAGTGAAGTCGGATATGTCAGGAAACTTCTTGAGTTGCAGCAAGGGTGTGAAGGACCCTTTGGAAGTTCCAGAGGTTAGGTGTGATTAGCCTCAGATGCCTCAGCGGAAATGGGCCTCATCTCGCCTGGAGGGGAGAACCTCCTGGATTTTCTCAAGTTGCGGCAGGTGCTCTCGACTTACGACGGGGACATCAGGACCCGCTCTTGTGGCCTCAGGAAAGGCCAGTCCCCATGCGAGTAGCACGCGGGCCTCTCGGTATTCCTCTCCCGTCGATGCCGGGGCCTAAGATCTTTTGTGGAGTAGTGCAGAAACCTGAGGATTCCTCTCCAGTACTGACATGGATCTTGGGGGGTAATTCTGGAGTCTCCCCAGTGGAGTCAGCCCTCGTCTCGAGTGGGGGAATGCACGTGCACTTTCCTCACGAGCTGTAGCAGCAGTGTGGCGCTTCCATTCGCGTGGATCAAGGGATCTGTGGCTTTCCCTCGAGGCTTTCCCACGAGGCTTTCCCGAGGCTTTCCCACGATGCTTTCCACACGGCTGTCCCGCGTGCCACCGTGGTGTGAGTCGATCCTCGCGCTTGAAAGTCAACACAGTGCAGGGAAAACTGGTTTCCCTGGAATGGACTGAGACATCTGGGGGACTCAGGGAATGGTGGCACGACCCTGGAGTTCCTCTCGCCTTTCCTGTGGAGAGCGCCTCCTCTTGAGATGCGACGGGAACGCGGGAATTCTTTTCCGACCACGCAGGGAAAGGATCCCTCCTCTCGAGTTAGCAGGCGGAAACGGGGGCCACTCTGGATATGGGGGGACTCTCGGATTCCTCTCTGAGTTGACGGGTATGTCGGGGAACTTCTTGAGTTGCAGCAAGGGTGAAGGACCCTTTGGAAGTTCAAGAGTTAAAGCGTGATTACCTCCTAGTTGCCTCAACGGAATGGGCCTCATCTCGCCTGGAGGGGAGAATCTCCTGGATTTTCTCGAGTTGCGGCAGGTGCTCTCGACTTACGATGGGGACTTCAGGGACCCGCTCTGGTTACCTCATGAAAGGCCAGTCCCCATGGGAGTTACTCGGGGCCTCTCGGGATTCCTCTCCCGTCGATGCCAGGGCCTAAGACCTTGTGTGAGTCGGTGACGGAACCTGATTCCTCT
>NW_017190878.1:0-11065 GCF_001704415.2 Capra hircus
GGTCCATGGTTTCTTGTTTGCAGTCCTCCCAACCCTCAGCACAGGCTACTTCCTCCGCCACGAAGCCCCCCTCCCCTTGTTGTGGTTCCACTGGGTGAGCACACATCATTTAAGTCCCCAGAGGAGCACAAGTCACTCTGCCTCCCCCGTGGGATTGTAGGTCCCCATCCCCAGCCCTCCAGGGGGCCTTTGAAGGAACCTGCATCACCAGAGCACAGTACTCTTGTATTCTGAGCTTCTCTGAGGCAAAGAGCCTACCGTATTCATTGCTGACTCCTCCTGCATCATTGAACAAGTGCCTGGCACCAGGAGGGCCTTTGGTGTTGGTAAAATGAAGAGATGCCTGAGCAGATGGACAGATTAGTAGAGCTTGTTGAGATGGGGCTAAAACTTCACCACAGCCCCCAACTTTATGCCCCACACCATTTCTGGGGGCTGGGGGATAGAGAAACTTTCTCTCACACTAAATCTTGATCACCACCGGCCTGATAGTCCTTAATTTCTAGCAGCAAGAATGGAACTCACTCCTCTCTCAACACCCCCTGCTCAGAGATTTTTATTCACAGGAATATAATTCAGAGGGAGCTAGTGCATACTTACTGAGAACCTGCTATGTTCAAGAGGCCGCAGTGACATAGTATGAGGAAGTAGCCCAAAAGTGCTTTCAAAAAGTGATTGTGCTTTTAAATCCAGCATTGGCATTATGCCCATAAACATCTTCATAAATTCAAAATTGTCTCTGGTTCCTGTGACCAAATTCTCTCTGGTTCTTCCTGGAAGTCCTTTAGACTTCAGCAGCAGGAGCCAGGGAATCATGGGCAACTCCCTAGTAGGAAGTCCCATTCTTGACAGCATACGGTGGGTTTCTACCATGTGGGAATCCCTGGCCATAGAATTATGCTTTGCTCTCACAGTACTCTGGGAAAATTAGGTTTGAGTGGGTATTAGAATCATCCTGAAGGAGGGACTTCCCTGGCAGTCCGGGGAAGTTTGGCTAAGACTCATGCTTCCAAGGCAGAGGTAGCAGGTTCAATCACTGGCTGAGGAACTAAGATCCAACGAGCATGCCGTGGGTGTGCTCAAGTGCTTCAGTCGTGTCCGACTCTTTGCAACCCCATGGACTGTAGCCCTCCGGGTTCCTCTGTCCGTGAGATTCTCCAGGCAAGACTACTGGAGTGGGTTGCCCTGCCCTCCTCCAGGGAATCTTCCCAACTCAGGGATTGAACCTGTGTCTCCTGCGTCTCCTGCATTGCAGGCGGCTGAGCCACCGAAAAAGCCCTGCAGGCCGTGAGGTGTGGCCAAAAAAAAAAAAGTCACCCTGAAGAAGAAGAGAGTGTGCAGAAGGGCAGTCTCATCCCTTTGGCGCGGGGACCTGCAGTCTCTGTTCAGCCTGTTGGCCTGCTTCCCCTGAGTCACTGCTCCGTACCAGCCAGGCTGGAGGCCCCAGGTCTTGGCTGGACCTGCCATACCCTCAGAACAGGTGGGCAGAGCAGGCTGCATCCTCCTATCCACCCTTCCAGGGCACAGGATGAGCTCCTAGGAATTGTGCTCCTAGGAATTTGGCTAAGAGACTTAACTCTTAGCCACACCTTATCCCCAAACAGTTCTCCTCCCTATCAGTAACCTGCTTACTCCCAGGACAAGCAAAGGGGGATGTTGAAGGGAACAAGATAGCATCCAGTGAGAAAACCAAGCCGCAGGAATGATGGGCATCTCCATGGCAACAGCTGCCGTGGGGACAGGAGGCACCAGCAGTGCTCAGCACTGCCCTTGGAGAGCAAGGGAGGAAGGCAAGATTCTGAGTGCACTGAGAGAGGCTCTGCACCTGGGGTCTTGGAGCAGAATTAGGAGGTGGGAGAGGGTGGGCCAGGAGAGCCCTTTGCAGCTGACCAGTTTGGAAAGCAGGACTTGAGGGCTGCTGGAGTGGCTTTGCAACAGGCTCTTCACTTAGGTCCCCATTTTGGACAGCCCTCACTCCTGTGTGCCCCCACCTCCATGCATCCTTGGTCCGGGGCTCCTAGCTTGCTATGAGACCATCTGACGGCAAGCCTCTTCTATTGTGGCACCAGGAGGTCTGCCAGGCCCTGTGAGAACAGTGAGGAAGTGCCCGGCTCTCCCAGCTGTGCCTTCTGCTCCTAGAGCCTCCTAACCTGTCTCTCGCCTTCTCTCTGCAGTCTCACCCCCCTATACCTGTGCAACGCCAGCGATGATGACAATCTGGAGCCTGGTTCATCAGCATCGTCAAGCTGGAGAGTCCCCAACGGGCCCCCCGACCCTGCCTGTCACTGGCCAGCAAGGTAGAGTCACCCTTGACTCCAACACACTCTTCACCCAGCTCTGGGCTGTGAGAGGTCCTGTGCTCATTGTCTACTCGTTTCTCGAGAGTGATGTGCTCAGTTGAGGTTTTTATAGCCCATGACGGGTCTGAGAGACATGGAAATGCAGGCCCCCATCCTTTCCCACCAACCATGCAGCAGCAGAACCTCCTGATGTCACCTAGGGTTTGGACCCCATCCTGCCTCCTCCCTGGCACGTGGACGTTCCAACACCCCGCACCCTGCCCAGCATCAGCGCAAAGAAGGGGTCAGCCAGAGGGCTTTTCCATCTTTCAGATATACTCACTGAGCACCGTGCAAAGAGAGCAGAAACAGAAGCCAGTGCCCCTTAGAATACTGTTCCTCTGAGACTGCAGAGTGGCGGGCCGCACTTCCACGGGGCGGCCCTGGCTGGAGCTGGCAGCCACTGCCACCTGTCCACTGTCACGGGCTCTCGGCCTGGCATGCTGCCCACCGGCCTGCCACCTCACGGACCCGCACACGTCTGCAGTCACGACCCCTGCTTTCACATCAGTTACTGTTTCCTTTGTGCTGATATGAGGGTGGGACTCAGCGTAGATACTTCTTGCATATTAATTCTCATTTATGTTCCACAACGATCAGGAAAACTAGACATTGTTTTCCTCTATTTGACGTAGAAGACAAGTGAGGGTCAGAAAAGTTGAGTAACTTGCCAGAGGAGCAAGGGGTGGAGCGGAGATTTGAACCGAGCCTCGTCCAGTTCTCAGCCCCGAGCTTTTAATCCCTGTGCCCTGTTGCCTCCTGTTCTGCTTGGGAAAACGGAACCTCTGTGGTGTGATCCTCATGCTGACACAAGCCAGAGTGTAGCTAGGCTGTGGGGCCTCGGTCAGGCAGACTTCGGGGCGGGGGTCCTGCTCCCGAGGAGGGCTGAGAGAGGGGGGTGACAGCCCCACCCTGTGGGCCTGCTCCTTGTGCTCAGGCCCAAGCCCTCCCGGGGTTTCGTGGTCCTCCTGAGGGCTGTTTCCTGGGCCAGGAGTCTCAAGGGGAAGAGCCTGGGTTCTTTGCTGATTCCCCAGGGGAATCAGTGGGCAGAGTGTGGTGCCCACGGATGGGTGAGGATATTCTCTGGTTATGCTGATGCCGAAGGGGCTCCCAGGGAGGGGGAGATGGGGGCCAGGAGGCGCTGGAGAGTGTGGTGTGTCTGCAGGATGGTGCAGGTTGGTGCGGCGGCCTTGCTGGCAGCAGCGTTTTGTTAGGCTGAAGCTGCCCTGCTTCTGGCTAGTTCATTTCCATCGCTTGACAAAGTATGGCAAATGTCACGCATTGTTCATTTGGTAAATGACTGCCTGCTGTCAGGCAGGGGAGTGTGAGCGGGTTGTTGGGGAGGGGGATGGACGGATGGGGAGGACGGGTTCTGAGAAGCCCTGCTGTCCCTCTGAAGCAGAGAGTGACTTCACACGCACGTGGACGCTCAGCAACCGGTCAGGATGCGCCCCACGTAAGACAGGAGACTTCTTGTCGCCCCTAGAGGAATAGGTTTCTGTAGGAGACGTGAGCCACGTGCAGAGATGCTGGGTCACGAGGAACATCGGTTAGTGCTCTCTGAGGTACTTAAGTGACCGGGTTGGGCCTTTGTTTCCACTCCCATAAAATGGGACTTTGATTTCCTACCCCGGTGACCAAGGTGAGGTTGAAAATATTGTCTGTCAAGTGCCAAGCAGCGCCTACGCTAAATCAAACGCAAAACCAACAGGAGAAGCACCTTGACCTCCCAATATTTAGACATCCACAGGCTTAACTAAACTCTTCAGTGTGGGTTTTTTTTTTTTGCTTTGTTGAATCTATCAGTTCATGTGTTAATACAAGTTTTCTCATAGAAAATAATTGTGCTTAAGAAATGCAGTGTGCGACCCATAGACGGCAGCCACCAGCTCCCTGTCCCTGGATTCTCAGCAAGAACACTGGAGTGGGTTGCATTTTCTTCTCCAGCGCATGAAAGTGAAAGTGAAAGTGAAGTCTCTCAGTCATGTCTGACTCTAGTGACCCATGGACTGCAGCCTACCAGGCTTCCCATGCACGAATTTTCCAGGCAAGAGTACTGGAGAGGTTGCATTGCTTCTTCGTAGCTTGGGTAAACATATTTAAAATAGGTCATGGGAGAAATAGAGGAAAGGTGGCTCTTTGGTGAGGAATTTGAAACCACTGACCTCATCCACTCTGCGCTGGCGTATCAGTTAGTGTCAGGGTGCGTCACGATCCCAGAACTGGGCTCGGAGCAGGCAGCCCCGTGCCAGAGCACAGCATCTCATGCCTCAGTGTATTGAACATTTCAGCTCTTGGAGCCTCGTTTCCCTCTGTAAAAGGGAATAATGATGGGCTGACGTCATGTAGTAGTTAGAGGGTGGAAGAGACAGTGCAGATGGAAGCTCTTGCCTGTGCTAGCACACAGCGATCACCAACAAATGATTGCAGCGTCACCATGCCTGGTCATCGCACTTTATCCTGTGCTTCACAGTTAACAAGGGTCTCTCTCTCTCACTGTCCTCTCCCGTCTCTGAGCCCTCTCTAGTTCTTCTGGACTCTTTCATTTGTCAGCACACCACTTCCTCCTCCGCCAGTCACCAGATTGGTTTCTTTATTATTATTATTTATATTTTTTGGCATGACTCACAGCATGTTATCTTAGTTCCCCAGGATCAGTTCGGAGCCCTGCACTGGAAGTGTGGGTCTTACTACCTGACACGAGGAAGTCCCGTCTCTGTTTCTGTTAGCACTTTGTGATTCTCAGGCCTTGCACCCTGTGCTGGACTGGAACAGTGGCTTTTGCCTGGTGGAAGAGCTGGGTCTGGAGCAAAAAGATGGATATAACCCTGCTTCTATTACATAGAGACACCCTGTAACCAGTACTCAGAAGGCTGAAATCCTGGTGGATCTGCTTCCACTGCTATCAGCTGTGTGACCCTGGACAAGTTGTTCTGTCTTCCGCCTCAGTTTCCTCAATTCAGAAGTGGGCTGATGCTGTCTTATAGAGTGTTGTGAGGAGCAAATGAAATCACTCACGCAAAGCACATGCTAATAGCTAATATGATAATAACTAACACTTACGGAACACTTACTCTGTGCCAGCACTTATATAAGGCTTAATGATTAAATTATATAGCCCTCAAACAACCCTATGAAGTAGGTTCAATTATTACCCTAGTTTATAGAAAGGAAACTGTGCACAGAGCAGTTAAATGACTTGCCAAATTTCACAGCTAAGAACTGATAGCAGATTCAGTCTGGGCAGAGTGGTCTCATAAAGGTGTTATCTTCTACTCCTCCTACCTTCACTTTCAAGCCGAGATGAAGCCACTCTTCTACTGAATCTGTCCTGGCTGACCCAGCCAGCTGGGCACTGAGCAGAAGCTTACTCCAGCGTGCTGCAGGGTCTCTGGGCATGCTTCACACAACAGGCTTCATGAGGCTCGTCAGGGCTGGGTGGGAGCAGGGAAGCCAAGCGTCTTCTTACCCCAGTCCACCTCAACTCAATTCACTTCTCTTTGTGTTGAGATTTGTGTTGCGTGCGTGCGTGCGTGCATGCGTGCATGTGTGTGTGTGAGATGAGGGGAAGATGGAGAAAGGGTTTTCTGCAGTGAAAAAGGTTGAAATGACTGGTCTGTTTCATTTATTTGTACTCTAGAGTGTTGCTATCAGCATTATAATTTTACACATACGACGAGCTGGAGGGCTTGGCCTTCCCCAGCTTGGTGTCCTGGGCACAGTGGGTGCTCAGTTAGCCAGCGAAGAGGGGGAGATCCACAGTGACATGTCTGAAGAGGAAGATCTAAGGCGTGGGGCAGTGCGGAGCGTACACATGCCAAGTCCTGGACACACTGGCCTCCCTGCTCCAGGCAGTGGGCAGCCTGCTTGCAGCTCTTAGAAGGCCAGCTGCCTCTGCAGCTCCAGAGAGGCCTCTGGGATGTCTTTCTAAAGTTTATCTTTCTATCTTGAGGGCCTGCCCATCCTCTCTCTTCCAGGTTCTCGTCTCTGAAGAAATGCTTCTCTTCCTGCCTCCCTCCCTCTTGCTCGGGTGCAGGAGGGCAGCATGGGTAGTCCCCCGAGGGGGCAGCCATCTGGCCCTAAATCTTGCTTTTTGATTCCTAGAACTCTGGACATGGACACCCACTGCCTGAAAGTCCTGTTTGTTTTCCCTGTTGGCCAACCCTCTCTCTTTGATCACTTTTACAACTTTGTAATTATGGGCTGTATTCGGCTAGGGTGTTTGAACGTCAGGGTAATTACTTTCCACTGTTCCTACCCAACCCTTCAAAGAGAGAGGGGTGGAGAAGTCAGAACATCTCCAGAGGAGGAAGTCTGTGCCCTTCCCTCCTGCTCTTCCCGGCTGGGCTGGGTTCAAGGCCTCACCCTGGGGATGAGAAGCAGAAGGCCTTGGTGGCACTGAGGATCCAGGAGTCTCAGTTCTGTGACTACTAAGGTGCCCCCAGCCCCACCTCTTGGCCAGTTTATGGACTAGGAGATTGGGGTAGCTCCCATGCTCTGCTTTGGAGGCCTCTGAAGATTGGACAACAACTTTTTTTTTTTTTAATTTGGTTGGCCACCTTCACAGCATGTGGGATCTTAGTCCCTTGACCAGGGATGGAATCCACGCCCCTTGCATTAAAGGAGCAGAGTCAACCACTGGACCACAAGGGAAGTCCCTGGACCACTTTTTTTTTTTTCCCCTGGGATCACTTAGATGGCCTAGGGGGTCTCCTAGGGGACACTTGCAGCGCATAAGCAGGCTAGAGAAGGATGAAAGCTGTGAGCTCTCCGCCTCTTCAGCAGTCGCACAGGGACAGCCTGGCGAGCCTGGGCCTGGGCGCTGGTGGAGGGCCCGGCTCAGCTCCACAGGGCCGGAGGAAGGCAAGGGGAAGCTGCCCTCCTGACCAAAAAGCCCCGCTTGAGTGTCTCCACCAGCCTCCCGGGGCGCCCTGCCTGTTCGGAGGGGCCCCTGCGGCTGCCCGGGGAGTGGGGAGCAGGGAGGCGGGAGCAGCAGCAGCCGCGCCCCGGCCGGCCCGGCGGGAGAGCTGCTCGGAGACCTGCCCCGACAGGCTCTCCCGGGAAGGGAAGCCGAGATCAAAGCGCCGGGGGTGTGAGCGAGTGAGTAAGCCCGGCGCGGGCTCCGCTTCCTGCCTCACCGCGTGCGGAGCGGTTAACTCCTTCAGCGCCTGCAGGAAGGCCCCAGGCCCCCAGCAGGCCAGCAGCAGGCCGCGTGCCCCGAGGCCCCAGGCCGGCGGCCTGCAGGGCGTGTGCGCCCGAGGGAGCCGCGGAGCGCTCCGTCTGCCCGTCCTCTGCCCGCGCCCCCACCGCACCCTCAGCGCTCGGCTGCCGCGTCTTCCCGCACCCCAGAGCCCTTCGACCCCGCGCTTCTGGTTCTCTCTCTGGCTCTGCCGTCTGCTCGCCGCTTGGCTCGACGCTGGAGCTTGGCGAGCGCGCGTGCGGCGTCCTTGTGGGAACAGCCCCTTGGGTGCCTCCCCAGCCCAGGCTCTGTCGCCCCCCTCAGGGAGGCGTGAAGGGCAGAAAGCACGGCCGGGGCCCCCAGTAAGGCCCTGAACTGGAGCCGAGGAGGAGCTGGCCAACTGGACAGCGGCGGGGGGACAGAGATGGGCTGAGCCCGGGGGCTGCCCTTGACGCCGGGGGAGAGCAGCGTCCCGGGCTCCTGGATCGGCCTGTGGAGGAGGCGGAGGCGAGGGGATGCCCTGCACCCTCCTCTTCTCGGGCAAGGCTGGACCCTGGAAAGCCCAGTTCTGTTCTGAAGGAGCTCTCCGCCTTTCTGAACAGGGGGCAGTCCACTCTCCAACGCCCCAGGCTGGGGGACTGTGGTCACTCCCTGCTCTCGTTCTCACCCTTCCTAGTGAAGGCGGACTAGAGGTACCTCCATGGCAGGGCCATCTTGCTTGTCCCCAGGCCTGGAGCCTGGTCCACCCGCTGGCAACTACTGATCCCTGTTAAGGGTTTGCTCCGTTACAAAAGGGAGGACTGCATGTGGTCCTTGAAGGCAGTGGCCCTGGGTGAGCTCAGGGCGGGGCAGGGTGACCCTAACCCCACTGACCCCTTGCATGTGTTAGAGGTGTGAGCATGCAGAGGTGTGGGGTGCGCCTTAGGCAGGGGTGGATGTGTGAGGGGGTGGGGCTAGGGTATGGACGGGCTGTGTCTGACCCCCGCCGGACCTCTGCTTTTGGTCTCTGCAGGCCCGGATGGCGGGGGAGCGGGGCGCCAGCGCCGTCCTCTTTGACATCACGGAGGACCGCGCTGCTGCTGAGCAGGTACCCTGGATGAGGGGTGCTTGAGGAGGGGCTGGAGGGAGGAAGAGAGAGGTGCTGCGGGAGCAGAAGTCAGGACACAGCCGCCCTCATGGGCACTTCCTCTCCTGCAGCTGCAGCAGCCCTTGGGGCTGACGTGGCCCGTGGTGTTGATCTGGGGTCACGATGCCGAGAAGCTGATGGAGTTTGTGTACAAGAACCGAAAGGCCCACGTGAGGATTGAGCTGAAGGAGCCCCCGACGTGGGTAAGCGGGCCAAGTGTCCAGCCCCGGCCCCAGCACCTGCAGTCACCCCACCTTTCCCTGTGTGACTGTCACCGAAAGCCCTCAGACTCCTGGAGTGCAAGAGACCTTAGAAGCCCCCAGGCCAACTCTGTCCCCCAGCTGCGCTCCTCTGGCAAGTTCTTCCCCACTCTGGGCGCGCATCTGCAGGATGAACAGATTGGGCCAGCTGAGTTCTGAAGTGGTTTTTCAGCATCTTGGTTTCATGGAACACAGTAGCAGAGCCAGAATGAACCCCTGGGCCCTGGGCCCTGGCCCGTGACACCTGGCAGGTATTTCTCCACCCACTGGGAAGCTCCTACCTTGCAGAGGGGTCACTGTCCCCTTTTCCCCAAGCACACAGACCTCTCAAAACTGGCGTCTGGAGGAGCCTCCCCAGTGAGTGTCTGTGGGCAGAAAGGGACCACCTAAGCCCACCTGCAACTTCACCCCTTCTTGGAGACCCAAGGGCTCCCCTGTTCTCCGTGTGTCTCCTGTGTTTCTCCCGATTTGGCCTCGCTCCTTCCACAGGTGTGACCCTTTCTCTCTCTGCTCACTCCCAAGCCAGATTATGATGTATGGATCCTCCTGACGGTGGTGGGCATCATCTTTGTGGTCATCCTGGCTTTGGTGCTCGTATCCGGTGCCGCCCCCACCGCCACAGCAGGCCGGTGAGCAGGGTGGGCTTCCTGGTGGAGGTGGGCGAGCGCATGTGTTGGGGGAGGGTGGGGAGCAGGAAGGGAAAAGTAAGGAAAGAAGGTGCCCTTAGGCCCATGAAAGAGTTTACACCAACCCCCCTTCTGTTCCCTCCCCGCTCCCCGTTTGCAAATGACTTCGTTACTTTCCAGCCCTCTCTGCACAGGTGTCCTCCGTTGTTCATTCATTCAACAAAACATTCAACAAATAGCTTCTGTTATGTGTCAGGCGCGTTCCAGGTGTTGGAGCTTGTGCAGTGAGCAAAAGACAAAAGCTCTCTCCATTCGGGGAACTTTCATTCTAGTGGAAATAGACAACAAAATAAGTAAAATATAGAATACTTCAGATGGTGGTAAGTCCAGGGAGAAAAATAAAAAAAGGGGAAGGAATGCAAAGGGAGCAGGGTTAATTTTTAAAAGCAAGGCCAAGGAAGGCTTCATTGAGAGGATGACATTACAGGAAAGGCCCTCAGTGGGTGAGGGGGTGATGCGTGCAGATGCCTGGAGAGAAAGTGATTGAGGTGAGGAATCAGGACACTGCAAGCCCTTGAGGCAGAAGTGTGCCTGGTATGTCTGAGGATCAGCACGAAGGCAGGCGGTGGAATCCAGTGGGAGGGAGAGGCAGAGCAGGAGGAGAGTTCATGGGGGCCCAGTGGTGTTGGACTGTCTAGGCTGTTGTTAGGAGGTTTTCTTTTTTTCCCACTCTGGATGAAATGGGAACCATGGGAATGATTTTGAGCAGAACTAGAGCCATGATCTGACTTAACTTTTAACACGATCACGATGCCGCTGAGGTGAGACAGATTACAGGGCAGCAAGGCTGGAGACAGAGCGACCAGCACAGAGGCTGTTACTGGATTCCAGGAGGCAGTAACCGTAGCTTGGCTCAGGAGGAGTCAAAGCGGTGAGAATCAGATTTTCCCTATACTTTGAAGGCAAAGCCAACAGGTTTTCTTTTTCTTTCTTTCTTTGAAATAAGAGAATTAGTAGTACTACTTTAGTAAACTAAAAGGGAAAATGCAAAACCTATAACCTTGGAAGGAAGTTATGACCAACCTAGATAGCATATTAAAAAGCAGAGGCATTACTTTGCCAACAAAGGTCCGTCTAGTCAAGGCTATGGTTTTTCCAGTGGGCATGTATGGATGTGAGAGTTTGGACTGTGAAGAAAGCTGAGCACCAAAGAATTGATGCTTTTGAACTGTGGTGTTGGAGAACACTCTTGAGAGTCCCTTGGACTGCAAGGAGATCCAACCAGTCCATCCTAAAGGAGATCAGTCCTGGGTGTTCACTGGAAGGACTGGTACTGAAGCTGAAACAGCAATACTTTGGCCACCTCATGCAAAGAGTTGACTCATTGGAAAAAGACCCTGATGCTGGGAGGGGTTGGGGGCAGGAGCAGAAGGGACGACAGAGGATGAGATGGCTGGATGGCATCACCAACTCAATGGACATGAGTTTGGGTAAACTCTGGGAGTTTGGTGATGGACAGGGAGGCCCTAGCGTGT
>NW_017190879.1:0-21807 GCF_001704415.2 Capra hircus
GTTCCTTCCCAGTTACAGCCTTTCCCTTTAGCCCTCCACTTGAGGCTCTTTATGTGCTAATATTCTTCTAACTAGCAGTCTATTTTAGCAAGGGTAGCTTTCCCACCCTCAAACTCTCCCTCACTTTGTTCACGGGACCATTCGTGCTCAAGGTAGTGGTCTAGTTGGACAGTTTGCATCTTGCTTGCCCTAGGATAACATCAGGAAAACAGAAGCCACAGCTCTGAAGGGCAGAATCAGGAATCCAGGTCACATACCAGAAAGATTTAAAGCAGACTCTTCAAGACCATGTGACATAATGCTACATAGGGCTACAGAAGAGCCCTCACACACATTTACACTGGCCTAAATTTAGTAACTTGTTTCATCTGAAACAAGACTAAAGGGAATCAAGTTTTCCCCAGGCATTTTGAAGACCCACAAAAAAGAGTCCTCTTATCATTGGATAGTTTGATGTGTGTGTGGTGTGTGTGGTGTATATATAATATATATATATATATATATATATATGTGTGTGTGTGTGTGTGTGTGTGTTGGGATCGAACCCAGGTCTCCTGCATAACAGGCAGATTGTTTACCAGCTGAGCCACAAGGGCAGTATGTATATATATATATCTGTATATATGTATATATATACACACAGGAGATGATCTCTAATTGGAGATGCATCATCAGGCATAGGAATCAAGATAATGCCCTTAGCAAGAAGAATGGATTGCAGTAACTCTTAACCTGTTTGTTTCTGAGAGGAACCATAATTACCCTCCCTCTACTTGAGATACACACCAAAAGACACTTTCCCAAGATGCTTTGGCCCCATTTTGTCCTCTCCCAAAATCCCGGGCTTTTCAAGAACCCTTGGATGTGGGAATCTTTTAGAATAAACTATCCTCAGAGTAGACAGAATTTTTCCCCCAGTCATGGATGTAGCTGCCTGAGGCCCCAGTAGGTTGACTCTTTTCTTTGTTAAGGACTATATTCTTTATGTGTTCACTCAAGTTTTGGGCCCATATCCTTAACTGCCTAACTCTTCACTTTATACAGGTAATCAAGTGGGATATTTTCTTCTAAATTTCAAAAAGTTCTCTCAGTGCACTACTACTCAATGAGTGTCCCATAGACCAAGACATGATGCATGATCAGAATGCTGAGAAATCTCAGTATGAGGTTTGGCTTTCTTAAAGCTTCCTTCTTCCTTCTCCAGCCTCTAACACCAGGAAGCTTACCAAATATTTAGTCGTGAGAATCATCATTTCTAAGCATCACTATTGGATTGTAGAACAGTAGATGGGCAAAAGCAGTTTGTCCCCTTTGCGACCAGTGATTTTCTACTGACTAGCAGCTTCTGTTATAAGGAGACTGAATTTTCCTTGAAAGTGACAACCCACTTATATAGGGGTAAATGCAACCACAGCAAGAGTGTTGGGACATGTTCCTAAGTGCAAAATCTGTAGGGCAACCATGTGGCCTTCTATCCCCAGCCTCTTGTTTGATGGTAACAGTTTGGTCCACAATCCTAGAGCAGCTGTTCTCAGTTTGAGCTCACTTCTTCCCTCCCAGCAGTCCAACTGCAGTCACTTACTATACCAACTGCTAGGAATTATTTAATTTTATCTTGAGACACCTAGTTTCCTTGTTGGTAGCTTTGGTAAAACTAATTCATTGAATACTTGTTGTATGTTAGGTACTGTTCATTTCATTGAATTCTTTACATTTCGTCGAATTCTTATAAGAAGTTGCCATCTGTTTTACAGATACAGTCCTAGAGAGATAAACATATTTAAAATCACACAGTTAATGATAGAACTGGGTCTATCTAATGCCAAAAAACTCTAGTTCTTCCCAGTGCCCCATCCGAGGATGCTTCATCCCTGGCATCAGTTTTATTTCCTGCCTCTCTTACAAATCCTAGGCCAGTTTTCCAATTATTCAGTAAAACAAGGAACTAGAGATGATTACAAAAGCTCATCACTGTTTACCTGAAAAGTACATGCCCTTTTTGTTTAGGCAATAGATGATAAACATACACAGGATCAAAGTGTTACTAACAATTTTTAGATCACATTAGGAAAACATTTACTATAGTAGGCATTGCAGATGAGGCATAGTCAGAGAATGACACTTTTTTTGTAAGTACCTTGAGCTCAATGTTTGGGGAAAAGACTGGTAGGAGGTAGAGCAGAGAGAGAGAATTGTTAAAATTGCGGGTGGGGGGTGGTTTGTAACTGAAAATTACACTTATGGCTATGTTCCTTACCCAAAAATATGTATATATTTTTAAGGATAACTAATGAATGCAAGTTTTTCATTTACAAAACACTTTTAAAAAGTAAATTTATTTCACTGCGTTTTATTCACACAGAATTATTCCCTGAATGGATGTTCAGCCCGTCAAGAATATTACTCCCAACACTGGATGAAGAAGGAGCAATGAATAGAGGATGCTGGAATGTTGGATGTCCATTATAGTGAAGTAAGACTCTGGGGCCTCCATTGCCAGTTAGATGAATGTAACTTCTTTAAATATATTTTCAAAATTAAGAAATTATTACAGCTAACTTAATTTGAAAGGTAACTAAGGGTTGATGAACTATAAGGATTAAACTACCCGGAGAACAGTTGTCCCTTTTTGGAATGTGGGGCCCTATCTCTGCAACAGTTCTTACTGTCTAGTTTTAGAAATATACCATATATCATCGTCCAATCACCTTCCCAGAACCAGACCGCCAGTGACAATGCTCTGGAGACATCTCCATAAAAAATAGAGTTAACAATGTAAGAGCTAAGGAGAGGAGGCCATCTTCTCCTCTTTTAAAGATGAAGAATTTCTGCTCTGAGTTTTCATATGGATAGTAAACTGCTGCCAGTTGTCACTCAGTCAATAAATATTTGTTGAGCACTGACTTACGAGCCAACGCTTTGGACTTTGGTGATAGAAGAGCTATAAAGTAATTAGATATGCTGATTCCCTGATGCCAATGTCTACCTAAAGAGACTACCACCTACACAAAATAGAGAGAAGACAGACAGTGCCATTTGAAAGATACAGACAGTGTGTTCCCTGCAGAATCAAAGGTAAGAGATAAATTTGGTGAACACTAAGCGCAGGCGGCTGCGAGCTGGCTCACTAAGGGCAGGCGGCTGTGAGCCACCTCACTAAGCGTGGCCAAGAGGAGCTACCCCACGTCGAGGTCAGGGGCAGCAGCCTAAAGTGCTGGGCTGCGACGGCACAGGGACGCCGAGAGCGAGCTTCCCTGCGTCCGAGGTCAGTGGCAGCGCTGGGAGCGAACTACCCCGCCTCTGAGGTCAGGGGCGGTGGCCAGAGGAGCTACCCCAGTTCGAGGTCAGTGGAGCTGGGAGGAACACCCGTGTCCGAAGTCAGGGCTGCAGGCCAGGAGGAGCTACCCCGTGCCGAGGCAGTGGCGGCCAGGAGGAGACACCCGCATCCCGAGATCAGGGCCCGCCAGGAGAAGCCACCTCACACCGGAGCAGGGCGGTGATCTTGAGGAGCCACCCTGAGCGGCCGAGGTGCAGGGCGCAGACAGCTGGAGGAGCACCCAACCCGAGGCCAGGGCGGCGGCTGGGAGGAGCAACCCGAGAGTGTGGCTGCCCAGCACAGGAGGGCCTAGAGGAGCTATCCCCACGTTGAAGGTCAGGAAACCGTGGTGGTAAGGAGATACCCCTGTCCAAGTTAAGGAACAGCGGCTGGTGCTTTGTTGGAGCAGCCGTGAATACATACCCCACACCAAGGTAAGAGAAACCCAAGTAAGATGGTAAGTGTTGCAAGAGGGCATCAGAGGGCAGACACACTGAAACCATACTCACAGAAAACTAGTCAATCTAATCACACTAGGACCACAGCCTTGTCTCACTCAATGAAACCAAGCCATGCCTGCAGGGCAACCCAAGACGGGCGGGTCATGGTGGAGAGGCCTGACAGAATGTGGTCCACTGGAGAAGGGAATGGCAAGCCACTTCAGTATTCTTGCCTTGAGAACCCCATGAACAGTAGGAAAAGGCAAAATGATAGGATACCAAAAGAGGAACTCCCAGGTCATTAGGTGCCCAATATGCTACTGGAGATCAGTGGAAAAATAACTCCAGAAAGAATGAAGGGATGGAGCCAAAGCAAAAACAATACCCAGTTGTGGATGTGACTGGTGATAGGAGCAAGATCCGATGCTGTAAAGAGCACTATTGCATAGGAACCTGGAATGTCAGGTCCATGAATCAAGGCAAATTGGGAAGTGGTCAAATGAGATGGCAAGGGTGAACGTCGACATTCTAGGAATCAGCAAACTAAAATGGACTAGAATGGATGAATTTAACTCAGATGAACATTACATTTATTACTGCGGGCAGGAATCCCTCAGAAGAAATGGAGTAGCCATCATGGTCAACAAAAGAATCCGAAATTCAGTACTTGGATGCAGTCTGAAAAATGACAGAATGATCTCTGTTCGTCTCCAAGGCAAACCATTCAATATGACAGTTATCCAAGTCTATGCCCCAACCAGTAATACCTGAAGAAACTGAAGTTGAATGTTTTATGAAGACCTACAAGATCCGTTTAGAACTAACACCCAAAAAAGATGTCCTTTTCATTATAGGGGAGTGGAATGCAAAAGTAGGAAGTCAAGAAACACCTGGAGTAACAGGCAAATTTGGCCTTGGAATGTGGAATGAAGCAGGGAAAAGACTAATAGAGTTTTGCCAAGAAAATGCACTGGATCATAGCAAACACCCTCTTCCAACAACACAAGAGAAGACGTCTACACATGGACATCACCAGATGGTCAACACCGAAATCAGATTGATTATATTCATTGCAGCCAAAGATGGAGAACTCTGTATACAGTCAACAAAAATAAGACTGGAAGCTGACTGTGGCTCAGATCATGAACTCCTTATTGCCAAATTCAGACTGAAATTGAAGAAAGTAGGGAAAACCACTAGACCATTCAGGTATGACCTAAATCAAATCCCTTATGATTATACAGTGGAAGTGAGAAATAGATTTAAGGGTCTAGATCTGATAGATAGAGTGCCTGATGAACTATGGACAGAGGATTCGTGACATTGTACAGGAGACAGAGATCAAGACCATCCCCATGGAAAAGAAATGCAAAAAAGCAAAATGGCTGTCTGGGGAGGCCTTACAAATAGCTGTGAAAAGAAGGAGAGGCAAAAAGCAAAGGAGAAAAGGAAAGATATAAGCATCTGAATGCAGAGTTCCAGAGAATAGCAAGAAGAGATAAGAAAGCCTTCTTCAGCGATCAATGCAAAGAAATAGAGGAAAACAACAGAATGGGAAAGACTAGAGATCTCTTCAAGAAAATTAGAGATACTGAGGGAACATTTCATTCAAAGATGGGCTCGATAAAGGACAGAAATTGTCTGGACATAACAGAAGCAGAAGATATTAAGAAGAGGTGGTTCAATACACGGAAGAACTGTACAAAAAAGATCTTCACAACCCAGATAATGATCATGGTGTGATGACTAATCTAGAGCCAGACATCTTGGAATGTGAAGTCAAGTGGGCCTTGGAAAGCATCACTATGAACAAAGCTAGTGGAGGTGATGGATTTCCAGCTGAGCTGTTTGAAATCCTGAAAGATGATGCTGTGAAAGTGCTGCACTCAATATGCCAGCAAGTTTGGAAAACTCAGCAGTGGCCACAGGACTGGAAATGGTCCGCTTTTCATTTCAGTCCCAAAGAAAGGCAATGCCAAAGAATGCCTCAAACTACCTGGCACGAATTGCACTCATCTCACATGCCCAGTAAAATAATGCTCAAAATTCTCCAAGCCAGGCTTCAGCAATACGTGAACCGTGAACTCCCTGATGTTCAAGCTGGTTTTCAGAAAAGGCAAAGGAACCAGAGATCAAATTGCCAACATCTGCTGGATCATGGAAAAAGCAAGAGAGTTCCAGAAAAACATCTTATTTCTGCTTTATTGACTATGGCAAAGCCTTTGACTGTGTGGATCACAATCAACTGTGGAAAACTCTGAAAGAGATGGGAATACCAGACCACCTAACCTGCCTCTTGAGAAAGCTGTATGCAGGTCAGGAAGCATCAGTTAGAACTGGATATGGAACAACAGACTGGTTTCAAATAGGAAAAGGAGTGCGTCAAGGCTATATATTGTCACCCTGCTTATTTAACTTCTATGCAGAGTACATCATGAGAAACGCTGGACTGGAAGAAACACAAGCTGGAATCAAGATTGCCAGGGAGAAATATCAATAACTTCAAATATGCAGATGACACCACCCTTATGGCAGAAAGTGAAGAGGACTAAAAAGCCTCTTGATGAAAGTGAAAGAGGAGAGCGAAAAAGTTGGCTTAAAGCTCAACATTCAGAAAACGAAGATCATGGCATCTAGTCCCATCACTTCATGGGAAATAGATGGGGAAACAGTAGAGACAGTGTCAGACTTTATTTTTTGGGGGCTCCAAAATCACTGCAGATGGTGACTGCAGCCATGAAATTAAAAGACGCTTACTGCTTGGAAGAAAAATTATGACCAACCTCGATATTATATTCAAAAGCAGAGACATTACTTTGCCACTAAGGTCCGTCTAGTCAAGGCTATTGTTTTTCCTGTGGTCATGTATGGATGTGAGAGTTGGACTGTGAAGCAGGCTGAACGCCAAAGAATGGATGCGTTTGAACTGTGGTGTTGGAGAAGACTCTTGAGGGTCCCCTTTGACTGCAGGAGATCGAACCAGTCCATTCTGAAGGAGATCAGCCCTGGGATTTCTTTGGAAGTATGATGCTAAAGCTGAAACTCCAGTACTTTGGCCACCTCATGCGAAGAGTTGACTCATTGGAAAAGACTCTGATGCTGGGAGAGAGTTGGGGGCAGGAGGAGAAAGGGGTGAACCAGGATGAGATGGCTGGATGGCATCACTGACTCGATGGACATGCGTCTGAGTGAGGTCCGGGAGATTGGTGATGGACAGGGAGGCCTGGCGTGCTGCGATTCATGGGGTCGCAAAGATTCGGACACGACTGAGGAACTGAACTGAACTGAACTGAACTGAAGAGAGGATTAGAGACAGGTTTAAAGAAAGAGGATGCCCTGAAGGCATTTCAGCAGCAGAGGATAGCAGGGTTAAAAGTTAAGCAGTGGGAAAGTGTAAGGCATATTTTAGGAGGCAGAGTGAATGGATCATTTTGGCTAAGCCTTTGGGTTCGCATAGGGAAGAGTAGTAGTGGAGGTCCGATTTTGAGAAACTGAATGTCTGGATTTTATTGATTAGAATGTTGAGTTGCTGTCAAAGATTTTTTGAGCAGAATAATAATGAGATGTAAACAAGGAGGAGGAAAGTTTAAGTTAGTGGTAATGTGGGAAATGTATTGGAGGTCGATGGATGGCGGCTGGGGCAAAGGCTGGAATGTGGGCTGCCCTAAGTGTCCAAATGTGAAGAAGCCAGACCTAAACCCAGGTTGTGACAGGTTCAGGAACCACTGAGGAAAAGAAGAAGACTTGCTGGTTATGTAGGAGAAGAGTCTGAAGTAGAACTGAGATTTCAGGTTTGGATATATAGGAAAATGATGGATGGACGATTTTACAGGGAAAGTGATGCTTTCCATGTTTTGATGAGTGTTGAATTTGAAGTATCAGTAGACGGTTATTGAAATGGAAACAACATCAGGTCATTAGACATTAAGAACTGAATCTAAAGAGAGAGATTAGGGTTGCGGAGCTACATCTGGAAGTCATAGCTGTGTGAGAAGCAAAGCACACTGATAATGGAAGATAATATAGCAAGTGAAGACCAGAGAACCAAGAACTGAATCACAGTGACGTTCACATTTAAGGAATGTGAAGACCAAACAGAGAAACAACAAAAGGAGGCCGACTGAAGTGCTTGCAGGCCCACAGCAATGAATTTTTTAAGGTAGTATTAAGAAACATAAAAAGCAGCAGCTTAAAGTGATAGAGACACACTTTGTACTCTATGAACGGTATTTTTTAAATATAAGCAATTTCAAGCTAGCTCTGGTTCATTTCGCTAAAATGATCTATGCCTAGAAGCTTTACCTCCTACCCCTTTTTTTTCTGCCTACTACTTCTCTATGACTCTCTCCTCAGCAGTATAACTAGAGGCACAGATGTAGAGAGCGGACTTGTGGACACAGTCGGGGGAAAGAGAGGGTGGGATGAATTGAGAGAGTAGCATTAAAACATATACCTGACCATATGTAAAACAGATAGCTAGCGGGAAGTTGCTGTATACACAGGGAGCTCAACCTGGTGCTCTGTGATGACCTAGAGGGCTAGGAACTGGGGGTGGGAGGGAGGCTCAAGAGAGAGGGTGTACACACACACACACACACACACTCACACACAGAGTTAATGACTGACTCATGTTGTGTGACAGAAATGAACACTACATTGTAAAGCAATTATCCTCCAATTAAATAAAAAAAAAAAGATTCATAACAGAAGGAGCCCGTCCAGCCTCAAAAATGCTGGAGTGGGTTGCCATTTCCTTCTCCAGGGCCTCTTCCTGACCCAGGGATCAAACCTGGGTCTCCTGCATTACAGGCAGATTCTTCAGCATCTGCACCACCAGGGAAGCCCCAAATGATTAGCACATAGTATGAAATCAATAGATATTTCTTAAGTGAAAAATAATAAAGATAATAATACTATCCTTATCACTTCACAATAAGCATGAAGGTTCTTTATAAGTGATTAGGTGCTATGTAAATGTCAGGCTTTCTCACTGACCAACTAGATAGTAAACTTGGCTTTTACTCCCAGAACTTAGAAGACTTGATGTTTAAAACGTGTTTGCTGGATCAGTTAATCATAACAGAGAATCAGATCCTTGAATTTTAATCCCAGTTCATTGCTTGACTGTGAAGCCTGGGGTAAATTAATTCATTTTTGGGGTTTTAGTTAGACTTAGATGATTTTCATGTAAGGTCTCCAGTTTGTGTGGGCTCAGAGCCAGGAAGATTCCAGGGAGTTCATGGGAGATAAATGGATTAGCACAACTGCAGTTATGTCCTTTTTTCCAAACAGCAGCTTCAGCTTCTTCATAGAAGTGGCCTTAAGCCTGACCCTTTTTTGTACTCTAATGGAAAGTAGTAATATGTCTTATTACTCAAGAACTATAATCAGATTTCTGTGTACACATTTTGTTGGAACTCTTTTTGTGTTCTACAGTAATAATTTATATGTGCTTTTCATTTCAGGTATACAGATAGAATCATATTCTCCATAGTGCCATTTTATATTTCAGTTTATGTAATAGGGCTTCTTCCTCGTGCCCTGCTGCTGCTGCTGCGAAGTCGCTTCAGTCGTGTCCGACTCTGTGCGACCCCAGAGACGGCAGCCCACCAGGCTCCCCCGTCCCTGGAATTCTCCAGGCAGGAACACTGGAGTGGGTTGCCATTTCCTTCTCCAATGCATGAAAGTGAAAGTGAAGTCGCTCAGTCGTGTCCGACTCCTAGCGACCCCATGGACTGCAGCCCACCAGGCTCCTCTGCCCATGGGATTTTCCAGGTAAGAGTACTGGAGTGGGGTGCCATTGCCTTCTCCCTCCTCGTGTCCTAGCCCGTGGAAAATAACTGCCACTGATTTACAAGTTTTATTGAAATGAAAGATACAAACTATCGTTCATTTAAGTAGCTGAATTAACCCATTAATTAATTTGTTTTTAAGACTGCATTTCTGACTTTTGAGTTGAGATAGTTTTTAAAGAATGAAACTAGATCACTTTCTAACACCGTACACAAAAATAAACTCAAAATGGATTAAAGATCTAAATGTAAGATCAGAAACTATAAAACTCCTAGAGGAGAACATAGGCAAAACACTCTCAGACATAAATCACAGCAGGATCCTCTATGATCCACCTCCCAGAATTCTGGAAATAAAAGCAAAAATAAACAAATGGGATCTAATTAAAATTAAAAGCTTCTGCACAACAAAGGAAAATATAACCAAGGTGAAAAGACAGCCTTCTGAATGGGAGAAAATAATAGCAAATGAAGCAACTGACAAACAACTAATCTCAAAAATATACAAGCAACTTATGCAGCTCAATTCCAGAAAAATAAACAACCCAATCAAAAAATGGGCCAAAGATCTAAATAGACATTTCTCCAAAGAAGACATACAGATGGCTAACAAACACATGAAAAGATGCTCAACATCACTCATTATTAGAGAAATGCAAATCAAAACCACAATGAGGTACCACTTCACACTAGTCAGAATGGCTGTGATCCAAAAATCTGCAAGCAATAAATGCTGGAGAGGGTGTGGAGAAAAGGGAACCCTCCTACACTGTTGGTGGGAATGCAAACTAGTACAGCCACTATGGAGAACAGTGTGGAGATTCCTTAAAAAATTGCAAATAGAACTACCTTATGACCCAGCAATCCCATTGCTGGGCATACACACTGAGGAAACCAGAACTGAAAGAGACACATGTACCCCAATGTTCATTGCAGCACTGTTTATAATAGCCAGGACATGGAAACAACCTAGATGTCCATCGGCAGATGAATGGATAAGAAAGCTGTGGTACATATACACAATGGAGTATTACTCAGCCATTAAAAAGAATTCATTTGAATCAGTTCTGATGAGATGGATGAAACTGGAGCCAATTATACAGAGTGAAGTAAGCCAGAAAGAAAAACACCAATACAGTATACTAACACATATATATGGAATTTAGGAAGACGGCAATGACGACCCTGTATGCAAGACAGGAAAAAAGACACAGATGTGTATAACGGACTTTTGGACTCAGAGGGAGAGGGAGAGGGTGGGATGATTTGGGAGAATGGGAATTCTAACATGTATACTGTCATGTAAGTATTGAATCGCCAGTCCATGTCTGACGTAGGGTGCAGCATGCTTGGGGCTGGTGCATGGGGATGACCCAGAGAGATGTTGTGGGGAGGGAGGTGGGAGGGGGGTTCATGTTTGGGAACGCATGTAAGAATTAAAGATTTTAAAATTTAAAAAATAAAAAAAAATTAAAAAAATAAAAAAAGTAAAAATTAAAAAAAAAAGATAAATTAATATACAGTAAAATGCACACATATTAGGTGGACAGCTTGAAGAATTTTGACAGTTGTCTACACCCATATAACACCATGGTAACACATTATCACAAGAAACCAAAAAGTAGGACATGTGCATTAGCCCAGAAAGTTCCATTGTGCCCATTTCCCGTCAGTCTGCCAGGCCCCAATATCTGATGTAGATTAGTTTTAACAGTATTTGGTGTCATAAAAATGAAATCATTCAGTATCTACCTTTTGTATCTGCCTCTTTTGGTTGGCAGAAATTTTTTGAGATACATCCATGTTGTGGAGTAAATCATAAGTTCTTCTTCCTGGCTAAATATTCTGTTCTCTCGATATAACATTTTAAAACCCATTCTCCAGTGGAAGGATTTTGGATTGCTTCCAGTTTGGGACTGTTATCAATGAGGCTGCTTTAAACATTCTTATCTGTGACCTTTTATGGACATATGCTTTAATTGTTCTTGAGTAAATACCCTGCTGGTTCCTCGGGAAGTTTTCTATGTAACTTTATATGAAATTGTCAGTTTTTAAAAGTAGTTGGACCATTTATATCCTACCAACAATGGATGAGAGTTCCAGCTGCTTCACTTCCTCACCACCATTAGCTGTTGCTAATCTTTTCGTATTTTGCCATCCTAGTCGACAAGAAGTGGTGTCACACGTCTTTGTGTTTCATTTATCATTTGTGGAATGTTTGTTCAATTCTTTAGCCCATTTTAGAAATTGCATCATTATTTTTGTTGTTGATTTATGGTAGTTATTTGTATATTCTGGATATAAGTCCATCGTCAGATATATGTGCTGCAGATTATTTACCTGTGTTGGATTCATTTATGTGTTTTCTTCACTAAGTCTTTTATTGAGCAGAAAGTTTTGATTTTGATAAAGTCCAATTTACTCTTTTATGGTTTATTTGTGTGTGTGTGTGTGGGGGTGTATATTTGGTCTAAAAAATCCTTCCTTACCTCGAGACTGTGAAGATACTGCCTGACATGTTCTGCTATGAACTTTGTTCCTGAGTTTTATGTTTGGGTCTATAATCTCTTTAGAATTCATTTTTCAGCATATAATGAGATAGAAGTCAAGATTCATTCTTTGTAGACAGGGATTTTACATTTTCCACACCATTTGGGGAGAAATAAATCTTCTTTCACCCCTGCTGAATTGCTTTGGCACCTTAGTTAAATTTCAGTTCTTTATATGTTTGTGATCTATTTCTAGACTCTGTTTTGTGCCACTGATCTATTTGACCATGTTGATACCAATATCACACTCTTGATTGCTGCAAGTTTGTCAGTTATGGAATAATATAGTGTTAGTCCTTCAACAATGTTCTTTTTCAAAGTCACTTTGGCTATTCTGTATCCTTTGATTTCCATATAGAATTTCAGATCATCTTTTCTCTTTCCTCAAAATAGCCTGCTGGAAGCTTTGTTGAGCTTTTGCTACATTTATATATCACTATGTGGAGAATGGATAGCTTGAACAATACTGAGTCTTTCAATCAAGTCTTGTTTAGGCTTTTAATTTCACCCAGCAATATTTTGTGCTTTTTCAGAGTAGAAATCCTTTCCTGAATATTTTGTTAGATAACGGATGTTGTGATGCTGCTGGAAATAGTATTGTTTGGTTTTTTAACCTTATTTTTCAATTTGTTGTTGCTAGTATATATAAACTGGAACAGGCAATGGCAACCCACTCCAGTACTCTTGCCCGGAGAATCCCATGGACGGAGAAGCCTGGTAGGCTGTGGTCCATGGGGTCACTGAGAGTTGGACACGACTGAGCGACTTCACTTTTACTTTTCACTTTCATGCATTGGAGAAGGAAATGGCAACCCACTCTAGTATTTTTGCCTGGAGAATCCCAGGGACAGAGGAGCCTGTTGGGCTGCTGACTGTGGGGTCACACAGAGTCAGACATGACTGACGCGAGTTAGCAGCAGCAGCAGCAGCAGTGTACATAAATACAGTGATTCTATACGGTGATCTTATGATCTGCAACCTTGCTAAATCCTCTTACTTGTTTTACTAGTTTGTATATTCCTTAGGATTTTCTACATACGCCATCATGTCATCTGCACAGAAAGATAGTTTCACATTTCCTGATCTCTTTCCCTTCTCTCTTTCTTTCTCTCTTGCCTTCTTAGGCTGGTTAGCACCTTTAGCACAATGTTGAATAGAAATGAAGAGCAGACGGTTTGACATGTTCCCAAATTGAGAAGTGTGTTCAGGCTGCAGGTTTTTAATAAATGCTCTTTATCGGATTGAGAACAATCCCTTCGATTCCCTATTCTGGGTGGATTCTTTTTTAACACTGTGAAGGGATACTGAATTTTTACAAATTCTTTTTCTGTTTACATGGCTCTTTCTGTTTACATTGGATTTTTGCTAATTGTAAACCAACTTTACATTCCTGGGACAAACATTACTAGTTTTTAATAGATTTTTTTTTTCCCCAGAGTTCCTACTTTCTACTGTTGATAGAAAATTTAACTATTAAAAAAAAAAGAAGAAAATTTACCTATTAAATGTTAATATATAGATTATTCAAGTAGCAACATTTAATGAACATCTATTTACTACCACCCCTGCTAGTGACTGAAAAATACAGTATAATAAATATGTTGTCCCTACACTTAAAGAGTCACAGCCTACTTGTAAAGTCAGATACTTATATAACGGGCAAGTATAGTGATAAATATCCACCCAATGTAGTATTCATAGTAAGAAAAATAGGCCTCTTGTGTCGCTACTCTGTGTTAATCAGGAGAAGGATCCTGGAAGAGGTGAAATCTCACTTTTCTTACAGGGTTAACTAAGTGAAAGGGATTAAAGGACACGAGGGTACAGAGTGGACAAAGGCACAAAGTTAAGACAACACCATGGTGCTTCCGACAAACTAATAGTAGTTCATCACTGCTGGACATAAAGTACAAGGCTAGCTTGAGGAGTGATGATTTTATAAACTATCAGCCAGATCGCTGCAAACCTTATGTGCCAAATGAAGGAATTTGTCCTTAGTTCTGCCAAATGATGGGGAGCCATGAGATTACAAGGGAAGAGGGATGTAGTCTGGTTTGGATTTTAATCAAAACCCTCTGGCAGATTTGTGGAGGATAGATTTGAAAGTGCCAAGGCTGGAGGCAGGAGGATCTGTTAGAAAACAATAATGACATCTTGAACCTTAGAAATGAGTGTAGAAATGGAGAGGAAGGGTCAGATCTGAGAAATATTTTAGGAAGTGAAAGTGGCAGAACTTGATGATGAACTGATTAGAGGATGAGTCAAGACTGAGGGTGTATTAGTTTCCTAGAGTTGCCATAACAACGTACACAAACTGGGTGATTTAAGACAATAGAACTTTATTGTCTCACAGTTCTAGAGTGCAGAGGTTGGAAATCAAGGTGTCAGCAGGGCCCTGTTCCCTCTGAGACTCTGGGTAGCAGCCTTCCTTGCCTCCTCCTAGCTCTGATGGTGGCTGCTGGTCTTGGATTTCCTTGGCTCGTAGAGACATTAGTCCAGTCACTGCCTCTGTAGTCACATGGTGCTCTCCCTGTTTGTCTCTGTCCTTTTGGAGTAAGGCTCACCCAGTAAATCACTGCTGCAAGTAAGACACTCAAGTATGACATCAACTTCACTCATCGTTATCACCAGTGACCCTATTTCCAAATAAGGTTACATTTGGAGGCAGTGGGAGTTAGGGCTTCAGCATATCTTTGTGAGGGACACAGTTCAACTTACAACAAAGAGTAAAGTCAAAATTGCTTTTAGTTTTCTAGTTCAGAGTCTATAGGATATGACCCCTGGCTAGGTAGGAAATGCAAGGGAAAGAGCTAGTTTAGAAAAAAGATGAATTCAGAATTGACTACAGGACATACTTGAAGAGCCATTGTAGCAGTCACTTCTATAGGTCTGAAATTCATCTCTTTAAGATAGAAACAAACTGTTCAGACTTATGGATAGTATGAGTAATTGGCATCATCCTTTCATTGTTGAGAACATGAGATCATGGTTGTTTTATAGAAGCTGTTATTATGGCAAAGAGATCTCTATCTTGAGGTATTATGTTATCATTCTCACTAGTTTTAGAACCAACAGTTAGGAAGGAAGCATTGTTGACCAAAATCACATCATTTAATGAACACTGATGTCACTGATGTAGCAGCTTGAAAATTGTGAAATTCCCTTAAGACTCTATTAACTGTGTGTAAATATAATTTTAGTAGAAAGCAAAAATCATGGACCTTTATAGGCTTAGTGGTATTTACCCTGCTAGACATTTAATATCCTCAGTTTGGAAAATACTTCTCAACAGGTTAACCATTTGTAACTATGGATTACATCTTGATTATATGCAAAACAAAGTAAATAGTAGTTTACTATTGTCAATACTCATTTCATACTTTTAAGAATGTGGTTTCAATACCAAATACTTTGAGTATGTCATTTAGAAAATATAGTCACACAACAATACTCCTTCTGTACATTTCCTTAAATGTAGTACATTCTGTTTTTTATTCATTTGAAATAGTTCAAACTACATTTGCCCAGAGCTCTAAAATTATCTCTAATTCCTCATTACATTTTTTTCTCAATGCAGGAAGTTTTGCTGGAGTTGCTGGAACATTGTGTGGATGGCTTATGGAAAGCAGAGCGTTACAAAGTAATTTCTGAAATTTCCAAGTTGATCATTCCAATTTATGAGAATCGTCGAGTTTGAGGTATGTACCTGATATGTTTGTACCATTCACCTATATATTTTATTTTGGTCTTAAGTTGCTATCTTTAAAAAACGCTGAAATGTCCTAAAATTACAGTCCTTCCTTCAGTTCAGTTCAGTTCAGTCGCTCAGTCGTGTCCGACTCTTTGTGACCCCATGAATCGCAGCACACCAGGCCTCCCTGCCCATCACCAACACCCAGAGTTCACTCAGACTCACGTCCATCGAGTCAGTGATGCCATCCAGCCATCTCATCCTCGGTCGTCCCCTTCTCCTCCTGCCCTCAATCCCTCCCAGCATCAGAGTCTTTTCCAATGAGTCAACACTTTGTATGAGGTGGCCAAAGTACGGAAGTTTCAGCTTTAGCATCAGTCCTTCCAAAGAAATCCCAGGGCTAATCTCCTTCAGAATGGACTGGTTGGATCTCCTTGCAGTCCAAGGACCCTCAAGAGTCTTCTCCAACACCACAGTTCAAAAGCATCAATTCTTCAGCACTCAGCTTTCTTCACAGTCCAACTCTCGCATCCATGCATGACCACTGGAAAAACCAAATGAAATTAAGGATGCAATGTTTAAAATATATATTGGAATTAACATTATGCCAGTTGTTCCTACAGGCATTTTTACTAACAATCTCCCCTTCTCCACTCATGGCAGAGAATAATCCATGTTGTCCTCACTAAAAACAAAAAGTTCCTGGATTTCCATGATGTCTGGGAAGAGATATAGGTGTAATTCTATGCTTTGCAATTTGATGGTGAGACTAAGGTGCTAACAGATGACAGTAGTGGAGATAATAAGTTACTAGGAATTACCCTTTTATGAGGAGCTTTTCCAGTTTTGTCTGCTACATAAATCTTTGATCAAGGGGAATTACTAAAGAACAGTAGTATAGCTGTTGCCACCAGCACTCAACAGGACTATTTATATTCAAGAATCTGAGTCTATATCAAAACTGTCTACCCCTGCTATGCTGGAAAGGGGTGATTTAAGACTCAAGCCATTTTTAAAAGCAAAGCAACTTATCCTTAAACATATGTAGCAAGTAGCCTTCCATTGTTGAAGGGTCCCAGAGTGAAAAAATACATTTAATGTCATCTGTGTAGCGTTCTAATCTCTTCTCCAAATTGGCTCTTATCAAACTCACTTTTTCTTCCTGGGTTCTGGGTCTTCCTACTCTTTGCCCTGCTTTTGCTGTTCATGGGGACATGCCTGAAAAATCATAGTGGATTTCAAGTGATTATATTAAAAATGAGTTAAGTAATTAAATCTCTGTCCTGCTGATGACAAACAATAGCTTATGAGACAAGACAAGAATTGGCATTGCTCTTTCTGTCAAGCATTGCCTCCTAAGAACCTTTGTAAAAGTGCCAAAGTACCTACTCTCTTACTCTTAAGTTGAAGACCAGGTTATTAGAAACCCAGAGAACATTTTGCTACTCACTTGACTAATAGGGAAAAAAGAAAAATATATCTTCCCTACACATTAAAGGAAACAGTAGTTTCTATTGGGGAACGACTCCTATTTCCTTGTAGAGAGGCAAGCATCTGAATAGATTCTGAAGCATCCTGCATGGGATGAAGTAATTCTTCAGTGTTCTTTATGGGATGGGCCTGAAAAGTGTCAGCCACAGTAGCCATAAAGGGAGGAACACTTCCCTCAAATTGGCTTCAACTGCAGAAGATAGTATGGAAAGAATGTGAAAGAAAGAACATCTGCTTCCGGTCTGCCCTTTTAGCACTGAAATGAAATTCACCAGCGTACAATGAACCATTTTCTAGTTTGCAGTTCAGTAGCATTTAGCGCAGTCTTAATATTATGCTCCAACCACCTGTTTCTAGTTTCAAAACATTTTTATCTTCCCAGGAAAATCTCCGTCTCCTTCCAGGAATCACTCTTCACCCCCCTCCCTCACCCCACTGGTGACCACTAATCTGCTTTCCGTCTATGGATTTGCCTGTTCTGGACGTGTCATAAAAAAGATGAATGCCAGATGTGACCTTTTGTGTGTGGCTTCTTTTACTTAGCATAATATTTAGAGGTTCATTCAAGTTGTAACTTAGATCAGAACTTCATTCCTTTTTCATGGCTGAATGATATTCCATGATATGGCTATGCCAAAATTTGTTTGTATGTTTGGGTTGTTTCCACATTTTGGCTATTATAAACAGTCTTGTTGTAAGCAGTTATGAGCAAGTTTCTGTGTGGGCATGGTTTTGTTTACCTTGGATAAATACCTAAGAGGGGAATTGCTGAGTCACAGAGTAATTCTGTTAACTTTGAGAAACCACCAAATTGTTGTCCCTTTTACCTTCCCACCAGCACCTCTGATTGGCACTTGTGTTTGGGGCTTTTTCTTAGAACCTAGTGAATGTGGCATCCTAGTGCATGTGAAATGGTGTCACACTGTGGTTTTGCTTTCTGTTTCCTTAATGACTCACGATTTTGAACAGCTTTTCATGTCTTTGTTGGCCGTTTTCATATAGTCTCTGGAGAGATGTCTATTCAAGTCCTTTGCTCACTTTTAAATTGGGTTGTTTGTCATTTTGTTGTTGAACTATGAGAGTTCCTTATATTTTTTGGATAAGAAAGCATCAGATATGTAATTTGCAAATATTTTCTCCTGGTCTGTATGGTGTCTTTTCACATACAAGATAATGTTCTTTGCATAGTACATTCCCTTTTCTGAGTGTGTAGAAGAATATATTTTTGGAAGTGTCTGTGAGCTTGTTATAAAAGCATTCCTCACTCAGGCTTTTGCTGTTATTTTTGTGTCTGCATTTTACTTTCCTCTCTTAAAGTTTGCATGATCGTTTATTCCCATGTTTCCACCTTAGGGCTCAAGCAAAGCATTTTGCTTCCTTTTCAGTTACAACAATTCAGACATAAGAAAAAAGTAGTAAATAACACAGTACTTTTAATGTATATGCTGACATTGAGATATGAATGACATGAAGCATGATATTTAGAATTACAGTGTTATTTGACCATTTTAAGCTCTACCCTCTCACCTAAAGTTGTTAAGGCATTTTTTCTGTGACCATGGAGAAGGGAGTACGAGTGACCCACCAAAACCATTTTGAAAAGGAAATGGTATTACTTTTTTCCCCTTATGCATTTATTGTAGACATTTCATAACTAACCAAAAAATAAAGCTAATTTGTTAATTCTCATATTTTCAGAAACTTAAGTTTATAGAACTCTTCATGGAGCTTACACAAAAATTTTGGAGGTTATGCACGCAAAGAAAAGACTTTTAGGCACCTTCTTCAGAGTTGCCTTTTATGGCCCAGTAAGTATACTGTAGTTCATCAAGTTGCTTTCCTCTTTAAACATTCACCTTGAATTATTAGGTTACCATAGCAGCAGTCTGGTTCTAGGGTTCTGTCTGGGTAAAGCACCTGTCCCAACAGCAGGTGTGACCCTTTTCTCATGTAATGTTCACTTTGGTTTCCATATTTAGTCCACGAGGGCAGAGCACAGCATATAAGATTTGAACGTTTCCTTCAGTTTCAGTTTCAGTCAGCCTTCTTATGTGTTTATTTAATATCCAGTACTGAAAGTTTTCAAATAAAAATCAGGTAAGTATGTAAGTGATGAAAAATCAAGTGTAAAAACCTTCAGGCCAATGATATGCTCATATGACGGTTAGTTTGAAAGTTCTCATTTATTTCAGCTACAATATATGCATGTGGCTTTTAGAACTATTGTTTAAAATGTATTTCAACTACATTATTTCTGATTACTTAGTAGATGTTCTCTAAATGCTGCATTTGCTTATAATGCTTGTAAAGTACTGTATGTTTAACTTTATAATAGTCTTTTTTTGAAGAAGGGGATGGAAAGGAGTACATCTATAAAGAGCTCACAGGCCTCTCAGAGGTGTCCCTGAGACTTGTTAAACTTTATGGTGAAAAATTTGGTACAGAGAATGTCAAAATAATTCAGGATTCAGACAAGGTAACTTGCCCTGCATTTTGAAATCAGTATTTATTAGCTTCAGATGTGGCACATTGCTTCTGATTTTTTCCTTTTTTAACTGGTGGAGGAGAGGCATGGGAAAGAGAGTCTTTCCAGATCCTAAAAGAAAGGACAGGGGCTTTGGAATCAGAGAGAAGGATTCAGATCTCCATTCTCTGCCATTTACTAGCTGTGTGACCATGGGGAATATACTTAACCTCCCCTGGGCCTCATTGTTCTCGTTAGTAAAATTAACTTAATAATAGTGCCTTCCTCATAGAGTTGTTGCATGAATTCAGTTCAGCTCAGTCCTGACCTACTCTTTGCGACCCCACGGAGTGGCACCACGCCAGGCTTCCTTGTTCCTCACCAATTCCCGGAGCTTGCTCAAGCTTCATGTCCATTGAGTTGGTGCTGCCATTCAAGAATCTCATCCATTGTTATCCCCTTCTCCTCCTGCCTTCAATCTTTCCCAGCATCAGGGCCTTTGCCAGTGAGTCAGTTCTTCGCATCAGGTGGCCCAAAGATTTGGAGTTTCAGCTTCAGCATCAGTCCTTCCAATGAATATTCAGGGTTTGATTTCCTTTAGATGGACTGATTGGATCTCCTTGCAGTCCAAGGGACTCTCAAGAGTCTTCTCCAGCACCACAGTTCAAAAGCATCAACTGTTCTGTGCTCAGCTTCTTTATAGTCCAACTCTCACATCTATACATGACTACTGGAAAAACCATAGCTTTGACCAAATGGACCTTTGTCAGCAAAGTAATGTCTCTGCTTTTTAATATGCTGTCTAGGTTGGTCATAATTTTCTTCCAGTGGAGCAAGCATCTTTTAATTTCATGGCTGCAGTCACCATCTGCAGTGATTTTGGAGCCCAGAAAATAAAGCCTGTCACTCTTTCCATTGTTTTCCCATCAATTTGCCGTGAAGTAGTGGGACAGGATGCCATGATCTTCATTTTTTGAATATTGAGTTTTAAGCCAACTTTATCACTTTCCTCTTTCGCTTTCATCAAGAGCTCTTTAGTTCCTCTTCACTGTCTGTCATAAGGGTGGTGTCCTCTGCATATCTGAGGTTATTGATATTTCTCCTGGCAATCTTCATTCCAGCTTGTGCTTCATCCAGTCTGACATTTTGCATGATGTACTCTGCATATAAGTTAAATAAGCAGGGTGACAGTGTACATCCTTGATAGTTGTAGGGATTAAATTATTCAGTGTATGGAAAGTGATTAGAGTTCCTGATATATAGGAAGGCATTTGATAATAACATAGAAACTACCATGCTCAATAGAAGTTAGCCATTATTGTTAATGTTGTGCCGCATGAGTGTCAATTTCATACTTTATGATTAAAAACATCTCAGGTGGGATTCTCTGGTGGTCCAGTGGGCAAGAGTTTGCCTGCCAATGATGGAGACACAGGTTTGATCCCTGGTCCAGGAGGATTCCACATGCTGTGGGGAACCTAAACCTGTGCCAACAAGCTACTGTGCCTGTGCTCTGATCCCGGACACCACAACTAGAGAGTACTCCCAGCTCACGACAACTAGAGAAAGCCCACACACCACAGCAAAGAAGATCAAATGCAGCCAAAAATAAAATAAATAAATGTGTTTTAAATAAAAATGATCTTATGACACACCTTTCACTCTTAAGATAGCCTTAGTTCAGGTAGTTATATTTGCAGTGATGTAGGTTTAGGAGAGATGCCTTGATCTAAAGATGATCCATCCACTAGATCCTGCCAAGGCAAGGATGAGAAAGGTTCCAGCAAGAGAGGCTGTTTCTTAGAAACGCATAGTTCCCAGACAGAATTGCAGAAGAGCACAATGGGAATGACTGATTGTCCTTAGTCACCATGGCATGTTCAGGATGAGAGCTGATTTTTAAGGTAGGAAAGACCTTTAATACAGTGCAAGATCTGCAGGCCCAGAAATATACCGCATGGTGCTCTGCAAACACTTGCAGCATTGCCAAGTGAAAAGCCCTTGCGATGGTAAAGACACTTCATTTCTACGGCAATGAAAATGATGCTTTCAGCTTTGTAAATT